>NC_053022.1:71135649-71154357 GCF_003073215.2 Triticum urartu | reverse complement strand
CAAACGAAGTCCAAATGATACGAAACTTGACAAGCGGTCTACCGGTAGTAAACCAAGGCCTCTTGGCAAGTCTCGGTCCAATCCAGAAATGTTTAATCCCCACACATGAAAGAAAGCTAGAAATGACCACCGGAGGAGAACGAAGCGTTGGAATGCAAAACGGACAACGGGGAAAATGCTCGGATGCATGAGACGAACACGTATGCAAATGCAAAGCACATGATGACATGATATGAGATGCATGACAACGACAACAACACACAGAGACAAAGACTGAACCCGAGAAAATAAAATAACTTAACGCCGGAAACGGCAAGGGTTGGAGTACAAATTGGGAAAGTTACATCCGGGGTGTTACAACACTCCACCACTACGAAAGGATATCGTCCCGAGATCTAGGACTGAAAGAACACTGGGTACTCAGAACGGAGGTGATCCTCGCGTTCCCAGGTAGCTTCACGGTCGGAATGATGTGACCACTTGACCTTGAGGAATTTGATTGACTTGTTGCGAGTCTTGCGTTCAGTCTCTTCAAGAATAGCAACTGGGTGCTCACGATAGGAGAGATCTTCTTGGAGCTCAATGTCCTCGAAGTTGACGGTGCGGCCAGGAGTCTTGAAGCACTTTCGGAGCTGAGAGACATGGAACACGTCATGAACATTTGCAAAGTTTGAAGGAAGCTCGAGTTGATAGGCGAGGTCGCCTCTCTTGCTGACAATCTTGAAATGTCCCACGAATCTAGGGGCAAGCTTCCCTTTGATACCGAAGCGACGAGTACCTTTCATAGGAGAGACGCGGAGGTAAACATGATCTCCAATCTCGAAAGCCAAATCACGGTGCTTACTATTATAGTAGCTCTTCTGACGGGATTGGGCTGCTTTGAGGTTATCACGAATGACTTTGCACATTTCCTCTGCCTCTGTGATTAAGTCATTACCCAAAAGCTGACGTTCACCGGTTTCAGACAAGTTGAGAGGGGTACGGCACTTCCTGCCATACAGAATTTCAAATGGGGCATTGCCCGAACTTGCTTGAAAACTATTGTTGTAGGAGAATTCAGCATAAGGAAGACAATCCTCCCACTTCATGCCGAAGGAGATCACACAAGCCCTGAGCATATCTTCAAGAATCTGTTTGACACGCTCGACTTGGCCGCTAGTTTGAGGATGGAAAGCTGTGCTGAAGCGGATGTTGGTGCCCATGGCCTTCTGAAAAGAATCCCAAAACTTGGATGTAAAGATGCTGCCACGGTCTGAAGAGATCACTTGTGGAATACCGTGCAGAGAGACAATTCGAGAGGTATAGAGTTCCGCCAATTGAGCTGCAGTGATCGACTCTTTGATAGGCAGAAAGTGAGCCACTTTGATGAGTTTGTCGATGACAACGAATATAGCATCATTGCCACGCTTGGAATTTGGAAACCCAGTCACGAAGTCCATTTCAATGTGGTCAAACTTCCATTCTGGAATGGCAAGAGGTTGGAGGAGACCAGCTGGCCTTTGGTGTTCTGCCTTCACTCTTCTGCAGACATCACATTCATTCATGAATTAAGCAATCTCGCGCTTCATTCGAGTCCACCAATAAGCCTGCTTAAGGTCCTGATACATCTTTGTGCTCCCAGGGTGGATGGAGAGGAGAGAATTATGAGCCTCGTTCATGATCACTTTACGGAGGTCACCTTTGGGTACAACAATATGATCCTCGAAAAAGAGAGTGCGCTTGTCATCAAGGCGGTAGCACTTGTACTTGGGTTGACTCTTGGCAATCCCAATCCTCACCTTTTTCACCATAGCATCAAGAAGCTGGGCTTGGCGAATCTGATCTTCCAAGGTAGGAGAGACTTGAAGGTTGGCGAGGAAACCTTGAGGAACAACTTGCAGATTAAGTTTGCGGAAAGCTTCACAAAGCTCGGGTTGATAAGGCTTGAGAATCAGACTGTTGCAATAAGCTTTCCTGCTCAATGCGTCAGCAATCACATTGGCCTTGCCTGGAGTATACTCGATACTCGGATTATATTCTTGAATCATTTCGACCCATCGAGTTTGCCTAAGGTTGAGATTAGGCTGAGTGAAGATGTACTTGAGACTTTTGTGATCAGTGAAAATGTCCACTTTTCTTCCCAATAAGAGATGTCTCCAAGTCAAAAGAGCATGCACAACTGCCGCCAACTCGAGATCATGAGTGGGGTAGTTCTTCTCATTAGGATTCAATTGGCGAGAGGTATAAGCAACAACTTTCTTCTCTTGCATCAAAACTGCGCCAAGACCTTGGAGAGAGGCATCACAAAAGACCTCGTACGGCTTTGATTCATCAGGCGGAGTCAGAACTGGAGCAGTGATCAATTTCTCTTTCAAAGTGTTGAAAGCAATGTCACACTCCGAAGACCAAACGTACTTGACGTGCTTCTGGAGAAGATTAGAGAGAGGCTTCGCGATCTTAGAAAAGTTTTCAACGAATCTTCGGCAATAGCTTGCGAGACCGAGGAAGCTACGGAGTTGCTTCACGTTCCGAGGAGGTTCCCAATTCATAATTGCAGATACCTTCTCAGGATTCACGGCAATGCCCTTGGCAGAGATGATATGACCAAGATAAAGAACCTCATCAAGCCAAAATTCACACTTGGAGAACTTGGCGTAGAACTGATGTTCCCTGAGCTTATCAAGAATCAAACGCAAGTGCTTGGCATGATCTTCCTTGTTGTTCGAGAAAACCAAAATGTCGTCGAGATAGACCAAAACGAAGTCATTGGTGTAGGCGTTGAAGATGAAGTTCATCGTGCGAGAGAACGTCGAAGGAGCGTTGACGAGGCCAAAAGACATGACAGTGTATTCATATGAACCAAAGCTTGTCCTGAAAGCCGTCTTGGGAATATCTTGCTCACGGATTCGAATCTGATGATAACCCATACGGAGATCAAGCTTGGAGAATACTTGAGCACCTTTAAGTTGGAACAGCTCGTTGATGTTGGGAAGTGGGTATTTGTTCTTGATGGTCTTCTTGTTCAATGGACAGTAATCAACACAAAGTCCGTCCGTTCCATCCTTCTTCTTCACAAAAAGAACACCACAACCCCACGGAGAAGAACTAGGCCGGATGAGACCCATTTTCTCTTGAATATCGAGTTGCTTCTTCAGCTCCTTCAACTCTTCAGGTCCGAGCTTGTAAGGACGTTTGCACATAGGTTCTGTGCTGGGCTCAAGATCAATAACGAATTCAACTGGCCGGTGCGGAGGCATTCCTGGAAGCTCTTCTGGAAAGACCTCTTGATATTCGCAAACGACTGGAATTAGCGAGATGGCATCGAGTTCACCCTTCTCATTGAGAGAAAACAGACATATGATATCATCACGAGCGGCAAAGACAATTACATCCTCAGACGAATGAGTCAATTGAATCTGCCTGGCTGCACAATCAAGATGAGCCTTGTGCTTAGAAAGCCAATCCATTCCGAGAATAAGATCAATATCCGAGTTACCAAGAACCATTGGAGAAGAAAGAAACTTGTAATCGCCCAACGTGATAGTAACATCCGGAGCCATCATTTTGGTGTTCATGAACAAACCCGGAGAAGAAACCGCTATCGGCTTAGGCAAATCAATAGTATGCACATCATGCATAGATGCAAAAGGCTTCGATAAAAATGATAAAGATGCACCAGTGTCAAAAAGAACTCTTGCGGGAATGTCATTAACAGGAAGGTTACCCATGATCACATCTAGTGAGTCCTCTGCCTGAGCTGCATTCAGCAAGTTGACCTTGGCGGACTTGGTGTTATGCTTGACCACAGCTGTACTTGCCGATCTCATAGGAGGAGGAGGAGGAAGGCGTCTCTGGTTGAGACACTCGTTGGCATAGTGACCCTTCTGTTGGCACTTATTGCACGTGACCTCTGAAAGCGGACGGTTGTACGGAGCACTCGATCTTGGACCTTGAGACGAAGTCTTGTTCTGAAAGCCAGGGTTGGGTGGGTGGGAAGATCCACTGCCACCTTTGCTCTTCTGCTGATACGGCTGACGGAACAGAGGAGTAGGAAGCCAATACTTCTGCTGCTTGGCCACTTGAGTAGAGGAAGAAGGAGTAACATCTCTGACTCGCTTCTTGGAAGCATCACACCTCAATTGAGCAGCCTCTTGCTTCAACGCCATGTTGTAGAACTCATCATACCTCAAGGGCTCAAAGAGAACAAGAGCTAGCTGGATTTCTTCTTTGAGACCACCCTTGAACTGATATATCATGCTCTTCTCATCAGGGACGTCCTGCTTAGCAAAGCGGGCGAGCTTCTGGAACAACTTGTTGTAGTCATAGACAGACAAAGAGCCTTGCTTCAGGTTGCGGAATTCCTCACGCTTGCTTTCAACCACGCTCCGAGGGATATGATGAGCTTGGAAATCTTGACGAAATTCATCCCAAGTGATAACACGTCCACCTCTGGAGTCCTTGTACTGCTGGAACCATTCTGCAGCTTGATCTTTGAGTTGGAAAGAAGCGAACTTGACAAAGTCCTCAGGCCTGACGTTACTGCACTCGAAATGCTTGCACAGATCCACAAGCCAATCGTCAGCATCGGTTGCCTCAACACAATTGCTGAAAGTATTTGGCCCGTTAGCAAGGAACTGGTTGAGTGTAGCAAAGTGATTCTGATTGTTGCCTTGGTTCCCTTGGTTTCCTTGATTGCGCTCTTGGAGAATTTGCATGATCAACTGTGTGTTTGCATTGGTTGCGGCCATCACAGCTTGCCATGCCTCCGGAGGAGGGGGAGGTGGTGGCGGATCAGGATTCGGAGTCGTGCGTGTTGGAGGAGCCATCCTGAAGAGGTTGACATCCATTAGCACATTGATAGAGAAATATTGAAGCTGAATCCAACGGAATGAAAATTGCAACATATAGTCTTCACATCCGAACAAAATGAACGAAGCAATCCTCTTGAAATGGTCACATATCCATAAATTGAGAAGCCACTTAGATTTAGGTAGAGAAGTAAATCACCAAGGTACGGATCAAGAACGAATAATCGGTAAGAAATCCCATTCTCAAACCAATATCCGTGGAAGAAGAACTAGAGCTACTAGAATTCCCACCTATGAAACTCCCGAACCTTTCCGGTTAAGCAATCAGGTGTTGGGGATACAGGGGAAGCATAATATCTCACCCAAACTAGCAAATCCTACATCCAGCTGTATCCATCCTTCAACACATAACCGAGAAACCTTCGGAAACCATCTACCTCAACCTTCGAAAAGCATCCGTTATACAAGTTATGGCGATACTCCTGAACTCCCGCCCCAGTACTGGGTGGCGTCGAGGTTATCTCACCAACGAACTGCATAAAAGAGATTTTCGATGTCGGCGTACTAAACACAGGTATTCCAGAACTGCAACGATAAAATTATGACGACAACACCTCAGAGCTCAACTCCCCAGGACACTTCCACAAAACCCCTGACAGGAGGCACCAAGACAATGTTCTCATCATAAAACCATCAGAACGATTCCAAGATACCCGCGTGATCCTAAATTTTTTTTAGTGAAATTTGAGAAGAGAAGAGTCAAAACTCTACGTCAGGATGCCTTACCAGAGAGATGAGGAGACTGGGAAGTAAAAAGAATTCCTAAACTCTACGATATATAATTCCTAATGACTCAAAACATTTTTCTAGACACAACTCGGTCGCTAAAAACGATCAAGCAATGGGGCTCCTAAGGTCGGGGAAGGCTCTGATTACCAACTTGTAACACCCTCGATGCGACTATCTCTCCCACGTGTCGAGGCACAACTTAGAGGCATAATCGCATTGAAGTCATATGTCGCAAGTTAGGCAATCTTCACAACATCCCATGTAATATATATATAATAAAAGGGGACAAAACATAGTTGGCTTACACTCTCCACGTCAATCAAGTACATAAATAACATTACATCATCCAAACACTCATGGCCCGACTACGGCGCCAAAATAAAAGATAACCCAACATGCGACACGGTCCCAATCACCCCCAACTGGGCACCACTACTGATCATCAGGAAAGGAAACATAGTAACGTTGAGAGTCCTCGTCGAACTCCCACTTGAGCTCAAGCGCGTCACCTAGAGCGGAATTGGAGTAATTAGGCCCTGCATCTGGTTCGGAAGTAATCTGTGAGCCTCAGGGACTCAGCAATCTCACACCCTCGCGATCAAGACTATTTAAGCTTATAGGTAAGGCAGGGTAAATATGTGGAGCTGCAGCAAGCGACTAGCATATATGGTGGCTATCCTGTTCGCAAAAGAGAGCGAGAAGAGGAGGCAAGGCGTGAACGAGTAACTAGAGGGCAACCTACAGCAAGCATTACTCCAACACCGTGTTCACTTCCTGGACTCCGCCGAGAAGAGACCATCGCGGTAACTCACACTGTTGATTCATTTTAATTAAGTTAAGGTTCAAGTTATCTACAACCGGACATTAACAAATTCCCATCTGCCCATAACCGCGGGCACAAATCCCTGCAGGGGAGTCCCAACTTAGCCCATGACAAGCTCTCACGGTCAACGAAGGAATAGACCTCCTCCCAAGACGTTCCGATCAGGCTCGGTATCTCAGTTCTTCAAGACACTTCGACATGTTAAAACAAGACCAGCAACACCGCCGAATGTGCCGAAAATCCCGATAGGAGCTGCACATATCTCATTCTCAGGGCACACTCAGATGAGCAAGACATCGGGTAGGCCAGCCCAGAGTTGCCCCTAGTAGCCCCGGACATCGCTCGGTTGGACCAACACTTAGAGGAGCACTAGCCCCGGGGGGGCTAAAATAAGATGACCCTCGGGCTCCGGAAACCCAAGGGAAAAAGAGGCTAGGTGGAAAATGGTAAAACCAAGGTTGGGCATTGCTGGAAAAGCTTTAATCAAGGTGTACTATCAAGGGGTTCTCATTATAACCCAACCGCGTAAGGAACGCAAAATCCGGGAACATAACACCGATATGACGGAAACTAGGGCGGCAAGAGTGGAAGAAAACACTAGGCGAGAGGCCGAGCCTTCCACCCTTTACCAAGTATATAGATGCATTAAGATAACATGGCAATATAATGATATCCCAACAAGTAAATAAAAGTTTCAACAAGGAACGGCCTCCAATCTTCACCTGCAACTAGCAACGCTATAAGAGGGGCTGAGCAAAGCGGTAACATAGCCAATCAACGGTTTGCTAGGACATGGTGGGTTAGAGGTTTGACATGGCAATTTGGGAGGCTTGAAAGCAAGTGGTAGGCATCGTAGCATTGGCATAGAAAAAGAGCAAGCAATCTAGCATAGCAAAGATACTAGTGATTTCGATGGTATGATCATCTTGGCTGCAAAGTTGTCAGAGTTGACTGGATCCTCGAAAGCAAACTCAACGGGCTCCTCGTTAGCAAACTCGTCTCCTAGCTCTACCCAAACAAGACAAACAAGCAACAAGGACACAATCAACCACGTGCAAGGATCAAACAATATGATGCAAAGATGGTATGCTATGCGGGATGCAATGCGGGATGCATATGCAAGATATGACAGGAAATGCAAGAACCTGGCCTCAGCTTGGAAATCCAAGCATGCCACTGGAAACATGAGATGAAATCGCTTGAAAACGATATAAAGAACGCCGGAATCGGAGTTACGGTTTGGAAATGGCAAGCGATTCAAATACGACACCGGTCTGCGATTTACAGCAAGTAGCCATCTAAATGTAATGAGATGAACATGCTACAGCACCCAAACATGACAACAAAATATATGGCAGGGATGCATTCATGATGCATAACAAAATTCTAGCACTGAGCTATGGCCAATTCATCCATTAACAAGTTCAAACAAGCATGGCAAAAATGCATATGAAAAACTGATTTCAGACTTAGTGAAATTAACACTTGTCTGGAATTTCAGATCAGGTAGAACACTTCGGAGCAACAAAACTACATGCTACAGGAGCTGAACATGGCAAAGTAAAGCATGGCATGGAGCTACTCAAAGAGCTTAACAAGGGGTCCCTTAGTGACCTTGAGCCAAAAGGGAGCAGAAAATACAATTGCAAGCATGTGAACATGGGAGAAACATAATCAGTTTTCAGACTAAGTGAAAACAGGCACATGCTGAAACATAACTCAAGTAGGCATGTTTACGAGCTCGATGCACTCACTACGGAGCAAGTCATGACAAGCTAAGCATACACCCATCAAGAATACACAAAATTCATGCTAGAAATGGCAAGAACAATAGCATAGCATGAACGGATCAACTACAACATCATCGGCAAAATTGCAAACAAGTTGACAATCTGCCCAGATTCACAAAGTAGCAAAAGTAGAGCTCGATTGACTCAAGCTAGGGTGCTCCATAAATGCAAACAAAGACATGGATGGATAGAGCACTACAAGAATAACAAAACATCCTTACTGATCATCCTCAAAAGAGGCACGGATCGCTAGGAAACCACATGAACATATTGCAATAAGAAATAAACAGATCAAGGACTTAGTGGAATTGCTAAGTCCCTGAAAACAGAATTACCAAGTGCCTCACTTTGCAGGCTCGTGCTAGTCACCACACACATCACAAAAATACATGGGTTGCACCTCTGGAAAGATGGCAAAACCCTTAACAAAACATATGTAGAACATCAGGGCATAGCATGCACACAATAATCATGGCAAAAATGACAAAAAGCCTAAATGGAGTAGCAGATCTGACAATTATCTCAAGTAGCCCTCTTCTAACAGCATTTCGGGCATCAAGATGAACTCAAATGAAAATGATGCAATGGAATGAAATGATGTACCATCTGAGATGAATATTTTGATATTCTATATGCATGAATCGGAGCTACGGATGCAAAGTTACGAGGCTATGAACATGAGCATATGGACTAGAAAATCCAGGGACTTAGAAGAAAATTCAGCCTCCGGATCTAGGGTTTGCACGAGTTTCAAAGTTGGCCCGAATCACTGTAGCGGCCGGAGTTTCGCCGTAGGTGACCGGATCCGAGGCAAGAGGGGCCAGGGTGCCGGATCCTCGTCGGAGGAGGGAGCTGGCGGCGGGGGCGGCGACCCGCGGTGGCGCGGCGGCGGCGGGCGAGGCGGCGCGGCGGCCTCCCCGTCGGTGCGTGAACCGAGGACTCCGGCAAGGTCAACCTGCTTCGGCGAGGGCGGCACGTCAGCGGGGAGGTGAAGAAGAGGCAAGGCCGGCCTCTCCCCGGCCGGATCTGGCGGTGGGCGGCGGGGGCGCCCTCGGCGATGGCTCCCGAGGCGCGGGGAAGGCGAGGGGGTGCGGGGCTCCGGCGACGAGCTCCGACGAGCTTGCGGCTGGCGACGATGGCGGGTGGCGGAGGCGGCGATCGGGCACGAGGGAGGCGGCGGTGGCTTGCGGGCGAGGTGGCGCGCGAGGAAGTGGGCCTCGGGGGCCCGCTGCGGGCCTCGCGGGCCGGCGGCGATGTGGGGCTCGCGGGGCTGACGTGGCGGCGGCGGAGCGGGTCGGACAATGTCCGGCTCGGCGGATTTTGTCCGGCGGCGGCGGGTGGGGATGGATCTAGGGTTTTGGGAGGAAGGGGAAGGAGAAATTCGGGGGTGTCTTTAAATAGGCATAGAGGGAGCTAGGAGTGTCCAAATGAGGTGCGGTTTTCGGCCACGTGGTCATGATCGAACGCTCTAGATGATGGAGAGGGTTTTGGTGGGTTTTGGGCCAAATTGGAGGGGTGTTGGGCTGCAACACACATGAGGCCTTTTCGGTCCCTCGGTTAACCGTTGGAGCATCAAACGAAGTCCAAATGGTACGAAACTTGACAGGCGGTCTACCGGTAGTAAACCAAGGCTGCTTGGCAAGTCTCGGTCCAATCTGGAAATGTTTAACCCCCACACACGAAAGAAAGGTAGAAATGACCACCGGAGGAGAACAGAGCGCCGGAATGCAAAACGGACAACGGGGAAAATGCTCGAATGCATGAGATGAACACGTATGCAAATGCAATGCACATGATGACATGATATGAGATGCATGACCACGACAACAACACACGGAGACAAAACCCGAACCCGAGAAAATAAAATAACTTAACGCCGGAAACGGCAAGAGTTGGAGTACATATTGGGAAAATCATATCCGGGGTGTTACAACACTCCACCACTACGAAAGGATCTCGTCCCGAGATCTAGGACTGAAAGAACGCCGGGTATTCAAAACGGAGGTGATCCTCGCGTTCCCAGGTAGCTTCATGGTCGGAATGGTTTGACCACTTGACTTTGAGGAATTTGATTGACTTTTTGCGAGTCTTGCATTCAGTCTCTTCAAGAATAGCAACGGGGTGCTCACGATAAGAGAGATCTTCTTGGAGCTCAATGTCCTCGAAGTTGACGGTGCGGTCAGGAGTCTTGAAGCACTTTCGAAGCTGAGAGACATGGAACACATCATGCACATTTGCAAAGTTTGAAGGAAGCTCGAGTTTATAGGCGAGATCGCCTTTCTTGCTGACAATCTTGAAAGGTCCCACGTATCTTGGGGCAAGCTTCCCTTTGATACCGTAGCGACGAGTACCTTTCATTGGAGAGACGCGGAGGTAAACATGATCTCTGATCTCGAAAGCCAAATCACGGTGCTTACTGTCATAGTAGCTCTTCTGGCAGGATTGGGCTGCTTTGAGGTTATCTCGAATGACTTTGCACATCTCCTCTGTCTCTGTGATTAAGTCATTTCCCAGAAGTTGACGTTCACCGGTTTCAGACCAGTTTAGAGGGGTACGGCACTTCCTGCCATACAGAATTTCAAATGGGGCCTTGCCCGAACTTGCTTGAAAACTGTTGTTGTAGGAGAATTCAGCATATGGAAGACAATCCTCCCACTTCATGCCGAAGGAGATCACACAAGCCCTGAGCATATCTTCAAGAATCTGGTTGACACGCTCGACTTGACCGCTAGTCTGAGGATGGAAAGCTGTGCTGAAGCGGATGTTGGTGCCCATGGCCTTCTGAAAAGAATCCCAAAACTTGGAGGTAAAGATGCTGCCACGGTCTGAAGAGATCACTTGTGGAATACCGTGCAGCGAGACAATTCGAGAGGTATAGAGCTTCGCCAATTGAGCTGCAGTGATTGACTCTTTGATAGGCAGAAAATGAGCCACTTTAGTGAGTTTGTCGATGACAACGAATATAGCATCATTGCCACGCTTGGACTTTGGAAACCCAGTCACGAAGTCCATTTCGATGTGGTCAAACTTCCATTCTGGAATGGCAAGAGGTTGGAGGAGACCAGCTGGCCTTTGGTGTTCTGCCTTCACTCTTCTGCAGACATCACACTCATTCACGAATTGAGCAATCTCGTGCTTCATTCGAGTCCACCAATAAGCCTGCTTGAGGTCCTGATACATCTTCGTGCTCCCAGGGTGAATGGAGAGGAGAGAATTGTGAGCCTCGTTCATGATCACTTTATGAAGGTCACCTTTGGGCACAACAATACGGTCCTCGAAGAAGAGAGTATCCTTGTCATCAAGGCGGTAGCACTTGTACTTGGGTTGACTCTTGGCAATCCCAATCTTCACCTTTTTCACCATAGCATCAAGAAGCTGAGCTTGGTGAATCTGGTCTTCCAAGGTAGGGGATACTTGAAGGTTGGCGAGGAAACCTTGAGGAACTACTTGCAGATTAAGTTTGCGGAAAGCTTCACAAAGCTCGGGTTGATAAGGCTTGAGAATCAGGCTGTTGCAGTAAGCCTTCCTGCTCAATGCGTCAGCAATCACATTGGCCTTTCCTGGAGTATACTCGATACTCGGATTATACTCTTGAATCATTTCGACCCATCGAGTTTTCCTGAGGTTGAGATTAGGCTGAGTGAAGATGTACTTGAGACTCTTGTGATCAGTGAAGATGTCCACTTTTCTTCCCAATAAGAGATGTCTCCAAGTCAAAAGAGCATGCACAACTGCCGCCAACTCGAGATCATGAGTGGGGTAGTTCTTCTCGTTGGGCTTCAACTGGCGAGAGGTATAAGCCACAACTTTCTTCTCTTGCATCAACATTGCGCCAAGACCTTGGAGAGAGGCATCACAAAAGACCTCGTACGGCTTGGATTCATCAGGCGGAGTCAGAACTGGAGCAGTGACCAATTTGTCTTTCAATGTGTTGAAAGCAATGTCACACTCCGGAGACCAAACGTACTTGACGTGCTTATGGAGAAGATTTGAGAGAGGCTTCGCGATCTTAGAAAAGTTTTCAATGAATCTTCGACAGTAGCTTGCGAGACCGAGGAAGCTACGGAGTTGCTTCACGTTCTGAGGAGGTTCCCAATTCACAATTGCAGACACCTTCTCAGGATTCACCGCAATGCCCTTGACAGAGATGATATGACCAAGATAAAGAACCTCATCGAGCCAAAATTCGCACTTGGAGAAACTTGGCGTAGAACTTGTGTTCCCTAAGCTTATCGAGTACCAAACGCAAGTGCTTGGCATGATCTTCCTTGTTCTTCGAAAAGACCAGAATGTCGTCGAGATAGACCAAAACGAAGTCATTGGTGTAGGCGTTGAAGATGAAGTTCATCATGCGAGAGAACGTCAGAGGAGCATTGACGAGGCCAAAAGACATGACAGTGTATTCATATGAACCATAGCTTGTCCTGAAAGCCGTCTTGGGAATATCTTGTTCACGGATTCGAATCTGATGATAACCCATACGGAGATCAAGCTTGGAGAATACTTGGGCACCTTTGAGTTGTTCGAATAGCTCGTTGATGTTGGGAAGTGGGTATTTGTTCTTGATGGTCTTCTTGTTCAATGGACGGTAGTCAACACAAAGTCGGTCCGTTCCATCCTTCTTCTTCACAAAAAGAACACCACAACACCACGGAGAAGAACTAGGTCGGATGAGGCCCATTCTCTCTTGAGCATCGAGTTGCTTCTTCAGCTCCTTCAACTCTTTAGGTCCGAGCTTGTAAGGACGCTTGCACACTGGTTCCATGCCAGGCTCAAGATCGATGACGAATTCAACTGGCCGGTGCGGAGGCATTCCTGGAAGCTCTTCTGGAAAGATGTCTTGATATTCGCAAACGACTGGAATTTGCGAGATAGCATCCAGTTCACCCTTCTCATTGAGAGAAAACAGCCGGATGGTATCATCACGAGCGGCAAAGACAATTACATCCTCAGATGAATGAGTCAATTGAATCTGCATGGCTGCACAATCAAGATGCGCCTTGTGCTTAGAAAGCCAATCCATCCCGAGAATAAGATCAATATCCGAGTCACCAAGAACCGTTGGAGAAGATAGAAATTTGTAGTCACCCAAAGTGATAGTAACATCCGGAGCAATGGAGTTAGCATGCATGCGCCTACCGGGAGAGACAACTGCTAATGGACTAGGCAAAATTTGCAAAGCCAAACCATGCTTAGATGCAAATGGTCTCGAGATGAAACAATGCGATGCACCAGTGTCAAAAATAACTTTTGCAGAGATATCGTTAACAGGAAGGTTACCCATGATGACATCTGACGAGTCCTCTGCCTGAGCTGCATTCATCAAGTTGACCTTGGCGTGCTTGGGGTTATGCTTGACCACAGCTGTACTTGCTGATCTCACATGAGGAGGAGGAGGAAGACGCCTCTGGTTGAAGCATTTGTTGGCATAGTGACCCTTCTGTTGGCACTTGTTGCACGTGACCTCTGAAAGCGGACGGTGATACGGAGCACTCGATCTTGGAGGTTGAGACGAAGTCTTGTTCTGAAAGCCAGGGTTGGTGGGTGGGAAGATCCACTGCCACCTTTGCTCTTCTGCTGATACGGCTGACGGAACGGAGGAGGAGGAAGCCAATACTTCTGCTGCTTGGCCACTTGAGTAGAGGAAGAAGGAGTAGTGTCTCTGACTCGCTTTTTGGAAGCATCACACCTCAGTTGAGCGGCCTCTTGTTTCAATGCCATGTTGTAGAACTCATCGTACCTCAAGGGCTCAAAGAGAACAAGAGCTAGCTGGATTTCTTCTCTGAGACCACCCCTGAACTGGTATATCATGCTCTTCTCATCAGGGACGTCCTGCTTAGCAAAGTGGGCGAGCTTCTGAAACAACTTGTTGTAGTCATAGACAGACAAAGAGCCTTGCTTCAGGTTGCGAAATTCCTCACGCTTGCTTTCAACCACGCTCTGAGGAATATGATGAGCTCTGAAATCTTGACGGAATTCATCCCAGGTAATCACACGTCCACCTCTGGAATCCTTGTACTGCTGGAACCATTCTGCAGCTTGGTCTTTGAGTTGGAAGGATGCGAACTTGACGAAGTCCTCAGGCCTGACGTTACTGCACTCGAAATGCTTGCACAGATCCACGAGCCAATCGTCAGCATCAGTTGCCTCAACACAATTGCTGAAAGTCTTTGGCCCGTTAGCAAGGAACTGGTTGAGTGTAGCAAAGTGATTCTGATTGTTGCCTTGGTTTCCTTGGTTCGCTTGATTGCGCTCTTGAAGAATTTGCATGATCAACTGTGTGTTTGCATTGGTTGCGGCCATCACAGCTTGACATGCCTCCGGAGGAGGGGGAGGTGGTGGCGGATCTTGATTCTGATTCTGATTGGTGCTCTTAGCGGGAGCCATCCTGAAGAGGTTGACAACCGTTAGCACATTGACACACAAAATGAAGCTGAATCAAACGGGTTGAAATTGCAACATATAGTCTTCACATCCGAACATAAGAACGAATGCATTCCACTTGAAATGGTCACATATCCATAAATTGAGAAGCCACTTAGAATTTAGGTAGAGGAATAAATCAACAAGGTACGGATCAAGAACGAATACTCGGTAAGAAATCCCAATCTCAAACCAAATATCCGTGGAAGAAGAACTAGAGCTACAAGAATTCCCACCTATGAAACTCCCGAACCTTTCTGGTTATGCAATCAGGTGTTGGGGATACAGGGAAAGCATAATATCTCACCCAAGTCTAGCAAATCCTACATCCAGCTGTATCCATCCTTCAACACATAACCGAGAAAAACTTCGGAAACTATCTACCTCAACCTTCGAAAAGCATCCGTTATACAAGTTATGGCGATACTCCCGAACTCCCGCCCCAGTACTAGGTGGCGTCGAGGTTATCTCACCAACGAACTGCATAAAAGAGATTTTCGATGTCGGCGTACTAAACTCAGGTATTCCAAAACTGCAACGATAAAATTGTGACGACAACACCTCGGAGCTCAACTCCCCGGGACACTGCCACAACCCCTAAAGACAGGAGGCACCAAGAACAATGTTCTCGTCACAAAACCATCGGAACGATTCCAAGATACCCGCGTGATCCTAAAAAAAATTTAGTGAAATTTGAGAACAGAAGAGTTAAAACTCTACGTCAAGATGCCTTACCATAGCGATGAGGAGACTGGGAAGTAAAAAGAATTCCTAAACTCTCCGATATATAATTCCTACATGACTCAAAACATTTTTTCTAGACTCAACAACGGCTGCTAAAAATGATCAAGCAATGGGGGCTCCTAAGGTCGGGGAAGGCTCTGATACCAACTTATAACGACCCTCGATGCGACTATAGCTCCCACGTGTCGAGGCACGACTTAGAGACATAATCGCATTGAAGGCATATGTCGCAAGTTAGGCAATCTTCACAACATCCCATGTAATATGAATAATAAAGGGGAGAACATAGTTGGCTTACACTCGCCACGTCAATCAAGTACATAAATAACATTACATCATCCAAAACACTCATGGCCCAACTACGGCACCAAAATAAAGAGAACCCAACATACGACAACGGTCCCAATCACCCCCAACTGGGCACCACTACTGATCATTGGGAAAGGAAACATAGTATCGTTGAGAGTCTTCGTCGAACTCCCACTTGAGCTCATACGCGTCTCCTGGAGCGGAATCATCGGGCCCTGCATCTGGTGCAATAGTAATCTGTGAGCCACGGGGACTCAGCAATCTCGCACCCTCGCGATCAAGACTATTCAAGCTTATAGGTAAGGCAAGGTAAAATATGAGTGGAGTTGCGGCAAGCGACTAGCAAGTATGGTGGCTAACTTATTCGCAAAAGAGAGCGAGAAGAGGAGGCAAAGCACGAGCAAGAAGCTATAGAACAACCTGCGCAAACATTACTCCAACACCGTGTCCACTTCCGGACTCCGCCGAGAAGAGGCCATCACGGTAACACACTAGTTGATTCATTTTAATTAATTAAGGTTCAAGTTGTCTACAACCGGACATTAACAAATTCCCATCTGCCCATAACCGCGAGCACGGCTTTTGAAAGTTCAATCCCTGCAGGGGAGTCCCAACTTAGCCCATGACAAGCTCTCACGGTCAACGAAGGAATAGACCTCCTCCCAAGACGTTCCGATCAGACTCGGTATCTCGGTAACTCAAGACACTTCGACAGGTTAAAACAAGACCAGCAACACCGTACGAATGTGCCGACAAATCCCGATAGGAGCTGCACATATCTCTTTCTCAGGGCAAACTCAGATGAGCAAGACGTCGGGTAGGCCAGCCCAGAGTTGCCCCTGGTAGCCCCAGACATCGCTCGGTTGGACCAACACTCAGAGGAGCACTGGCCCGGGGGGGGTTAAAATAAGGTGACCCTTGAGTCTGTAGAACCCAAGGGAAAGAAAAGGCTAGGTGGCGAATGGTAAGACCAATGTTGGGCATTGCTGGAAAAGCTTTAATCAAGGCAAACTACCAAGGGGTTCCCATTATAACCCAACCGCGTAAGGAACGCAAAATCCGGGAACATAACACCGATATGACGAAAACTAGGGCGGCAAGAGTGGAACAAAACACTAGGCGAGAGGCCGAGCCTTCCACCCTTTACCAAGTATATAGATGCATTAAGATAACATAGCAATATAATGATATCCCAACAAGTAAATAAATGGTCCAACAAGGAACGGCCTCCAATCTTCACCTGCAACTAGCAACGCTATAAGAGGGGCTGAGCAAAGCGGTAACATAGCCAATCAAAGGTTTGCTAGGATAAAGGTGGGTTAGAGGTTTGACATGGCAATTTGGGAGGCTGGCAAGCAAGTGGTAGGCATCGTAGCAATGGCATAGCAGAAGAGCGAGCAAACTAGCATAGCAAAGACAGTAGTGATTTCGAGGGTATGATCATCTTGCCTGCACAGTTGTCAGAGTTGACTGGATCCTCAAGAGCAAACTCAACGGGCTCCTCGTTAGCGAACTCATCTCCCGGCTCTACCCAAACAAGACAAACAAGCAACAAGGATACAATCAACCACGTGCAAGGATCAAGCGACATGATGCAATGATGATATGCTATGCGGGATGCGACGCGGGATGCAAAATACAAGATATGACAGGAAATGCATGCACTGGCCTCAACTTGGAATTCCAAGTGTGCCACTGGAAAGATGAGATGAAATCGCTTGAAAACGATATAAAGAATGCCGGAATCGGAGTTACGGTTTGGAAATGGCAAGCGATTCAAAAATGACACCGGTCTGCTATTTAAAGCAAGTAGGCATCTAAATGCAATGAGATGAACATGCTACAGCACCCAAACATGGCAACAAAATACATGGCAGGGATGCACACAATATTATTAACAAAAGTCTAGCACTGAGCTATGACCAATTCATCCATTAGAAGGTTCAAACAAGCATGGCAAAAACGCAAATGGAAAACAGATCTCAGACTTAGTGAAATTAACACTTGTCTGGAATTTCAGATCATATAGCCCTCTTCGGAGCAACAAAACAACATGCTACAGGACCTGTACATGACAAACAAAGATATGGAATGGAGCTACTCAACAAGCTTAACAAAAGTCCCTTAGTGACCTTGAGCCAAAAGGGATCACCAAATATACTAACAAGCACACGAACATAGCAAAAACACAATCAGTTTTCAGACTTAGTGAAAACTGGGACATGCTGAAATTTAACTCACGAAGGCATGTAAACAAGCTCGATGCACTCACTACGGTGCAAGTCATGGCAAGGCAAGCATACATCCATTAAGAAGGCACAAAAATGCAAGCTAGACATGGCAAGAACAATGGCATAGCATGCACGGATCAACTATAATAGCATCGGCAAAATCGCAAACAAGTTGATGATCTGCCCAGATTCACAACGAAGCAAAAGTAGAGCTCGATTGACTCAAGCTAGGGTGCTCCATAAATGCAAATAAAGACATGGATTGATAGAGCACTACAAGATTAACAAAACTCCCTTACTGATCATCCTCAAAAGAGGCACGGATCACTAGGAAACAACATGAACATATGGCATCATGAACTAAACAATCCCAGACTTAGTGGCTGAAAACAGATTTACCGGGTGCCTCACTTTGCAAGCTTGCACAAGTCACCACACACATCCTAAAAATTCATGGGTTGCACCTTTGGAAAGAAAACAAAATCCTTAACAAAACATATGAAGGACTCACAGGCATAGCATGCACACAACAATCATGGAAAAAATGACAAAAGTCTAAGATGAACTAGCAGATCTGACAATTAACTCACGAAGCCTCCTTCTAACAGCATTTCGGGCATCAAGATGAACTCAAATGAAAATGATGCAATGGAATGAAATGATGTACTCGTCCATACTAACATTTTGATATACTATATGTCCAAAACGGAGCTACGGATGCAAAGTTACAGCAGGTCAAAGATTGCATAAAAATTAGGGTTCGGAGGGAAAAAGTCAACCCCTAGGGTTTTTTGGATCCGGATCTGGCGACG
>NC_053022.1:71104666-71134649 GCF_003073215.2 Triticum urartu | reverse complement strand
CTCACCTTTAGCTAGTCTCCGTTTGTTCCGTAGCTTTTATTTCGAGTTACTAACACTTAGCAACCGAACCGGTATCTAATACCCTGGTGCTACTAGGAGTACTAGTAAAGTACACATCAACACAATGTATATCCAATATACTTCTATCGACCTTTCCAGCCTTCTAATCTACCAAGTATCTAGGGTAATTCTGCTCCAGTGGTTGTTCCCTTTATTACAGAAGCACTTAGTCTCGGGTTTGGGTTCAACCTTGGGTTTCTTCACTAGAGCAGCAGCTGAATTGCTGTTTCATGAAGTATCCCTTCTTGCCCTTGCCCTTCTTGAAACTAGTGGTTTCACCAACCATCAACAATTGATGCTCCTTCTTGATTTCTACTTTCGTGGTGTCAAACATCGCGAATATCTCAAGGATCATCATATATGTCCCTGATATATTATAGTTCATCACGAAGCTCTAGCAGCTTGGTGGTAATGACTTCAGAGAAACATCACTATCTCATCTGGAAGATCAACTCCCACTTGATTCAAGCGATTGTTGTACTCAGACAATCCGAGCACAAGCTCAACAATTGAGCTTTTCTCCTTAGTTTGCAGGTTAAGAAAATCGTCGGAGGTCTTATACCTCTTGACGTGGGCACGAGCCTGAAATTCCAATTTCAGCCCTCAAAACATCTCATATGTTTCGTGACGTTTCAAAAACGTCTTTGGTGCCTCAACTCTAAACCGTTTAACTGAACTATCATGTAGTTATCAAAATGTGTATGTCAGATGTTCGCAACATCCACAGACGACGTTCGAGGTTCAGCACACTGAGCGGTGCATTAAGGACATAAGCCTTCTATGAAGCAATGAGGACAATCCTCAGTTTATGGACCTAGTCCGCATAATTGCTACTATCAACTTTCAACTAAATTTTCTCTAGGAACGTATCTAAATAGTAGAACTGAAGCGCGAGATACGACATAATTTGCGAAGATCTTTTGACTATGTTCAGGATAATTAAGTTCATCTTATGAACTCCCACTTAGATAGACATCCCTCTAGTCATCTAAGTGATTACATGATCCGAGTTAACTAGGCCGTGTCCGATCATCACGTGAGACGGACTAGCCAACGTCGGTGAACATCTTCATGTTGATCGTATCTTCTATACGACTCATGCTCGACCTTTCGGTCTTCTGTGTTCCGAGGCCATGTCTGTACATGCCAGGCTCGTCAAGTTAACCCTAAGTGTTTTGCATGTGTTCCGAGGCCATGTCTGTACATGCTAGGCTCGTTAACACCCGTTGTATGTGAACGTAAGGATCCATCACACCCGATCATCACGGCGTGCTTAGAAACGACGAACTTTAGGAACGGCGCACAGTTAGGGGAGAACACTTCTTGAAATTGTTATGAGGGATCATCTTATTTACTACCGTCGTTCTAAGCAAATAAGATGTATAATCATGATAAACATCACATGCAATCAAATAGTGACATGATATGGCCAATATCATATTGCTCCTTTTGATCTCCATCTTCGGGGCTCCATGATCATCATCGTCACCGGCATGACACCATGATCTCCATCATCATGATCTCCATCATCGTGTCTTCATGAAGTTGTCACGTCATCTATTACTTCTACTACTACAGCTAACTGTTAGCAATAAAGTAAAGTAATTACATGACACTTAAGTTGACACGTAGGTCATAAATAAATAAAGACAACTCCTATGGCTCCTGCCGGTTGTCATACTCATCGACATGCAGGTCGTGATTCCTATTACAAGAACATGATCAATCTCATACATCACATATATCATTCATCACATCCTTTGGCCATATCACATCACATAGCATACCCTGCAAAAACAAGTTAGACGTCCTCTAATTGTTGTTTGCATGTTTTACGTGGCTGCTATGGGTTTCTAGAAAGAACGTTTCTTACCTACGCAAAGACCACAATGTGATATGCCAATTGCTATTTACCCTTCATAAGGACCCTTTTCATTGAATCAGATCCGACTAAAGTAGGAGAGACAGACACCCGCTAGCCACCTTAGTCAGTCGGTGGAACCTGTCTCACGTAAGCGTACGTGTAAGGTCGGTCCGGGCCGCTTCATCCCACGATGCCGCCGAATCAAGATAAGACTAGTAACGGCAAGCATATTGAACAAAATCAACGCCCACAACTACTTTGTGTTCTACTCATGCATAGAATCTACGCAATAGACCTAGCTCCGATACCACTGTTGGGGAACGTAGCAGAAATTCAAAAAATTTCCTACGTATCACCAAGATCTATCTATGGAGAGACTAGCAACGAGGGGAAGGAGAGTGCATCTACATACCCTTGTAGATCGCTAAGCGGAAGCGTTCAAGTGAACGGGGTTGATGGAGTCGTACTCGTCGTGATTCAAATCACCGATGACCAAGTGCCGAACGTACGGCACCTCCGCGTTCAACACACGTACAGCCCGGAGACGTCTCCCACGCCTTGATCCAGCAAGGAGAGAGGGAGAGGTTGAGGAAGACTCCATCCAGCAGCAGCACGACGGCGTGGTGGTGGTGGAGGAGCGTGGCAATCCTGCAGGGCTTCGCCAAGCACCATAGAAGAGGAGGGAGAGAGAGATGCAGGGCTGCACCAACGAGAGATCGAATCGCGTGTGTTCTGGGGCAGCCCTTGGCCTCATATATATAGGGGAAGGGGAGGAGGCTGCGCCCCCTCTAGGGTTCCCACCCCTAGAGGGGCGGCAGCCCCAAACCCATCTAAGGGTGGCGGCCACAAGGGGGAGGAGAGGGAGGCGCAGGGTATATGGGCCTTAGGGCCCATCTGCCATTAGGGTTAGCCCCCTCTCTCCTTCTAGTCGCATGGGCCTTAGTGGGACTGGTTCCCTTGGCCCATGTAGGCCAAGGAACACTCCCTTCAGTCCATGTGCCCCCCCGGGGCTGGTGGCCCCACTTGGTGGACCCCCGGGACCCTCCCGGTGGTCCCGGTACGTTACCGATAAACCCCGAAACTCTTCCGGTGACCAAAACAGGACTTCCCATATATAAATCTTTACCTCCGGACCATTTCGGAACTCCTCGTGACGTCCGGGATCTCATCCGGGACTCCGAACAACATTCGGTAACCACATACAAGCTTCCTTTATAACCCTAGCGTCATCGAACCTCAAGTGTGTAGACCCTACGGGTTCGGGAGTCATGCAGACATGACCGAGACGTTCTCCGGTCAATAACCAACAGCAGGATCTGGATACCCATGTTGGCTCCCACATGTTCCACGATGATCTCATCGGATGAACCACGATGTCAAGGACTTAATCAATCCCGTATACAATTCCCTTTGTCTAGCGGTACGATACTTGCCCGAGATTCGATCGTCGGTATCCCGATACCTTGTTCAATCTCGTTACCGGCAAGTCTCTTTACTCGTTCCGTAACACATCATCCCGTGATCAACTCCTTGATCACATTGTGCACATTATGATGATGTCCTACCGAGTGGGCCCAGAGAAACCTCTCCGTCACACGGAGTGACAAATCCCAGTCTCGATTTGTGCCAACCCAACAGACACTTTCGGAGATACCCGTAGTGTACCTTTATAGCCACCCAGTTACGTTGTGACGTTTGGCACACCCAAAGCACTCCTACGGTATCCGGGAGTTGTACAATCTCATGGTCTAAGGAAATGATACTTGACATTAGAAAAGCTTTAGCATACGAACTACATGATCTAGTGCTATGCTTAGGATTGGGTCTTGTCCATCACATCATTCTCCTAATGATGTGATCCCGTTATCAATGACATCCAATGTCCATGGTTAGGAAACCATAAACATCTATTGATCAACGAGCTAGTCAACTAGAGGCTCACTAGGGACATGGTGTTGTCTATGTATCCACACATGTATCTGAGTTTCCTATCAATACAATTATAGCATGGATAATAAACGATTATCATGAAGAAGGAAATATAATAATAATCAATTTATTATTGCCTCTAGGGCATATTTCCAACAATCGCTCGCAGGAGGGACGACCTGGAGAGCTACTTGAGGAGCCTTGCCAAGAAGTTGTACATCAAGCTCGAAGGTGCACACTCAGTTCCGACTGGTTTTTTTGTGTCGACTCAGTTTTACGAAATTTGACTTATCCTTGGGTCGTGTATGTAGAACTTTGCCAGAACTTTGAAGAGGAGACTGGGCGGATCGAAACAGGTTTGGATCCAATCAACTCTCCGGTGAAAGATGAAGCTGCCATGAACCTGCTCCGACTGGAATCTCATGTTGACGGCGTCGTGGATTACTTGGCTCAACTGAAGGTTGCCAAGACGTGGATCGACCTGACGCTTTGGCCAGAGTCTACGCTCCAGAATGATCTCGAGTCTCTGATGACTCGACTCAACGGAATCCCTGACCGAGTGCAGGAGTGGAAGAAGTCTTCAGCTCGGTGTGGCGCTGACGTGGCTCTGTCTCTGGTCCACGCGCGTCCATTGCAAGGAGGTGCGGGAGGAGAAGCTGGCCGCCATCCAAGTTGCCAACACGAGGAAGCACAACTTCCAGGACTTCATGGAGACATTTATTGCTGCTACTACCCGTATCGCAGACGGGGTCGACTTGGATGAGTTTGTCGCCCCTGCCAGTCCTCCTCCTCCTGAGGAATGAAAAAACTTGCCTCGGGATGCCGAGTGTATTTTGTAATCCGTTAAACTCTGCCTTAAATTTGCATCGGAATGTCGAGTGGAAGTGTAACAGTTAAACTCTGCCGAGCCGAGGGCTCGAGTACTTTGATCTGAGGTCTCTGGGACCTTTTAGGCTTTATTTGAACTTGATTTGTCGTTGAATCTCTTTGTGGATGACCCGTCGAGTGGAATTTGGTCTTCACTCAAAATAACTTTGTGTCTGTGGTGCAGCTCCGAAGGAGGGTATAGTATTGGTGGCGAAGCTCCCAGGAGGAGGTGGGTCGACCCACCACCATGTTGCTGTGGGTGGGACGGAGCGCACATTGTATTTGTGGCGAAGCCTCTTCAGGAGAAGGTGGCAGTCGACCTGCCCCTCATCGTCCTTGGGAAATGAGATGTGTTTCATACTTAAGCGAGCACTGGGCTGCAGCTAAACCTCCGAGCGGGAGGTTTGCTCTCGCTCGGTAGGATTTCAAACTTAGGCGAGTGCTGACTGCAACTAAGTCTCTTCGTAGGAGAACTTAGGCGAGTGCTGGACTGCAGCTAAGCCCCCGAGCGGGAGGATTGCTCTCCACTCGGTAGGATTTTTCAAACTTAGGCGAGTGCTGACTGCAGCTAAGTCTCTTCGTAGGAGAACTTAGGCGAGTGCTGGACTGCAGCTAAGCCTCCGAGTGGGAGGTTTGCTCTCCACTCGGTAGGATTTTTCAAACTTAGGCGAGTGCTGACTGCAGCTAAGTCTCTTCGTAGGAGAACTTAGGCGAGTGCTGGACTGCAGCTAAGCCCCCAAGTGGGGGGTTTGCTCTCCACTCGGTAGGATTTTTCAAACTTAGGCGAGTGCTGACTGCAGCTAAGTCTCTAAATGAGAGAACTTAGGCGAGTGCTGGACTGCAGCTAAGCCCCGAGTGGGAGTTTGCTCTCCACTCGGTAGGATTTTCAAACTTAGGCGAGTGCTGACTGCAGCTAAGTCTCTGGTAGGAGAACTTAGGCGAGTGCTGGACTGCAGCTAAGCCCCCGAGTGGGAGGTTTGCTCTCCACTCGGTAGGATTTCAAACTTAGGCGAGTGCTGACTGCAGCTAGTCTCTTCGTAAGGAGCTTGGGCGAGTGCTGGACTGCAGCTAAGCCCCGAGTGGGAGGTTTGTTCTCCACTCGGTAGATTTTTCAAAACTTAGGCGAGTGCTAACTGCAGCTAAGTCTCTTCGCAGGAGAACTTAGGCGAGTGCTGGACTGCAGCTAAGCCCCCGAGTGGGAGGTTTGCTCTCCACTCGGTAGGATTTTTCAAACTTAGGCGAGTGCTGACTGCAGCTAAGTCTCTTCGTAGGAGAACTTAGGCGAGTGCTGGACTGCAGCTAAGCCCCCGAGTGGGAGGTTTGCTCTCCACTCGGTAGGATTTTTCAAACTTAGGCGAGTGCTGACTGCAGCTAAGTCTCTTCGTAGGAGAACTTAGGCGAGTGCTGGACTGCAGCTAAGCCCCCGAGTGGGAGGTTTGCTCTCCACTCGGTAGGATTTTTCAAACTTAGGCGAGTGCTGACTGCAGCTAAGTCTCTTCGTAGGAGAACTTAGGCGAGTGCTGGACTGCAGCTAAGCCCCCGAGTGGGAGGTTTGCTCTCCACTCGGTAGGATTTTTTTTTGAACTTAGGCGAAACGGATTCGCGGCTAAGTCACCCACTGGGGGTTTTCGTATGTAAAGAAAAGTGACAGCAATCATTGGAACACTCTTGACTTTGATAAAAATGAACTGCAGAAGTTTCTCTTATTACATCTTTATAGGAAGGAACTTAAGTGTAAAAGTGGCGGAGCAGCTCCGCGTTCCAAGCTCGCGGCTCGTCGATATGGCGATCAACATTGTAGAGGTGATACGCTCCGTTGTGGAGGACTCTGGTGATGATGAAGGGGCCTTCCCAAGTAGGAGCAAGCTTGTGTGGTTTCTGTTGATCCACTCAGAGGACCAAATCTCCTTCTTGGAAGGCTCGACTCTTCACATGCCGGGCATGGAATCGACGCAAGTCTTGCTGATAAATGGTCGATCTAATCATGGCCATCTCTCTTTCTTCTTCCAGGAGGTCTACTGCATCTTGCCGAGCCTGTTCTGCTTCATCTTCGGTGTAAAGCTCGACTCGGGGAGCGTTGTGAAGGAGATCACTTGGCAGAACGGCTTCGGCTCCATAAACAAGAAAGAATGGGGTTCTTCCAGTCGACCGGTTAGGGGTGGTCCTTAATCCCCACAGAACTGACGGAAGCTCGTCGACCCAGGCACCTGCCGCATGCTTGAGATCACGCATTAGTCGAGGTTTTAGTCCTTTGAGGATCAGACCATTTGCTCTTTCAGCTTGTCCATTCGACTGGGGATGGGCGACTGACACATAGTCGACTCGAGTGCCTTGAGAAGCGCAAAAGGCTCTGAACTGGTCTGAATCGAAGTTTGACCCATTGTCAGTGATGATGCTGTGAGGGACTCCATATCTGAATGTTAGTCCTCTGACGAAACTAATAGCAGTGCGGGCATCGAGGTTCTTGATGGGTTTAGCTTCAATCCATTTGGTAAACTTGTCGACTGCCACAAGCACATGGGTGAAACCGCTCCTGCCTGTTCTCAGAGGACCGACCATGTCCAGTCCCCAGACAGCGAAGGGCCAGACGAGTGGAATGGTCTTCAGGGCTGATGCGGGCTTGCGTGACATGTTGGAGTAGAACTGACACCCCTCACACTTGTCGACTATCTCCTTTGCCATCTCATTTGCTCTTGGCCAGTAAAATCCCGCTCGGTATGCTTTGGCCACGATGGTCCGAGAGGACGCATGGTGACCACAAGTCCCCGAGTGGATCTCATCAAGGATCATCTGACCTTCTTCCGGTGTTATGGACTTCTGACCGATTCCAGTCGCGCTTTCTCTGTACAACTGTCCTTTTATGACTATGAAGGCCTTGGATCGACGGACGATCTGTCGAGCCTCTTCTTCGTCCTCCGGGAGTTCTTTTCTTAGGATATACGCGATGTACGGTACCGTCCAGTCGGGAGTGATCGCCAAGACTTCCATGATTAGGTCGACCACGGCAGGAACTTCGACTTCAGTCGGATCTGTGGCACTTTTCGGCTGCGGGGTTTCTTCTGTGAAGGGATCTTCTTGGACTGACGGCGAGTGGATGTGTTCCAGGAACACGTTGCTGGGAATGGCTTCCCTCTTGGAGCCTATCTTTGCCAGATCATCAGCTGCCTGATTTTTCAGTCGGGGAATGTGATGAAGCTCCAACCCCTCAAATTTTTTTTCTAGCTTTCTTACTGCGTTGCAGTAACCGGTCATAGCCGGACTTCTGACGTCCCACTCCTTCATCACTTGATTAACCACTAAATCCGAATCGCCATAGACCATGAGGCGACGGACGCCGAGTGAAAGGGCCATGCGCAGCCCATACAAAAGTGCTTCATACTCTGCTTCATTATTGGAGGAATCAAAGTGAATCTGGAGAACATATCTGAGCTTATCTCCTCGGGGGGAGACTAAGACTACTCCCACGCCGGAACCATTAAGCATCTTAGATCCATCGAAGAACATGGTCCAGTGCTGCGAGTGAACTTGAGTTGGAAGTTGCTGTTCAATCCACTCGGCGATGAAATCTGCGATTGCTTGGGACTTGATAGCCTTCTTTGCCTCGAACTTGATATCTAAGGGAAGGAGTTCAATCGCCCACTTGGCCACTCGACCAGTTGCATCTCTGTTGTGCAGAATCTCTGACAGTGGGGCGTCGCTGACGACTGTAATGGAGTGGTCAGAGAAGTAATGTGCAACCTTCTTTTTGGTCATGTAAATCCCATATACAAGCTTCTGGTAATGGGGGTATCTTTGTTTTAAAGGGGTCAAAACTTCAGACACGTAATAGACTGGGCGCTGAACTCTGAAGGCCTTTCCTTCCTCTTCCCGCTCGATCGTAAGTACTGTGCTGACAACTTGTCCTGTGGCTGCAATGTAAAGCAGCAAAGGTTCTTTGCTGATTGGGGCAGCAAGCACCGGCTGGGTGGAGAGCAGAGCTTTGAGATCTGCAAATGTTGCATCAGCTTCTGGAGTCCACTCGAATTTGTCAGACTTCTTCATCAGTCGGTAAAGAGGCAACGCCTTTTCACCGAGACGAGAAATGAATCGACTTAAAGCGGCCAAGCAGCCTGTAAGCTTTTGGACATCGTGCACGCGTACAGGACGGTTCATCCGGAGTATGGTGCCAATTTTCTCAGGATTGGCTTCGATCCCTCGTTCGGAAACGAGAAAACCGAGTAACTTTCCACCTGGAACTCCGAATGTGCACTTTGATGGATTGAGCTTGATATCATACCTCCTGAGATTGGCAAAGATTTCAGCAAGGTCAGCCCGCAGGTCGGAACCTTTTTGGGACTTGACCACGATATCGTCCATGTATGCCTCCACATTCCGACTGATTTGAGTGAGTAAACACTTCTGAATCATTCTCATGAACGTGGCTCCGGCGTTCTTGAGGCCGGACGGCATGGTGACATAACAGAAGCACCCGAATGGAGTGATGAAAACTGTTTTGATCTCGTCGGGCCCATACAGACGGATCTGATGGTACCCGGAATAGGCGTCTAGGAAAGACAGTCTCTCGCACCCCGCAGTCGAGTCGACTATTTGGTCGATGCGAGGGAGGGGAAAATGATCTTTCGGGCAGGCCCGATTGATATGCTTGAAGTCAATGCACATGCGGAGCGACTTGTCCTTTTTGGGGACCATGACGACATTGGCGAGCCACTCGGAGTGGTAAATCTCTCGGATGAACTTTGCTGCTAAGAGCCGAGCCACTTCCTCGCCAATGGCTTGCTTCTTCTGGACGGCGGACCGTCGAAGATGTTCCTTCACAGGCTTGAATTTTGGGTCGACTCGTAGACGGTGCTCAGCCAGCTCTCTGGGAACTCCAGGCATGTCAGAGGGTTTCCATGTGAAGATATCCCAGTTCTCACGGAGGAGCTGGATGAGCGCTTCTTCCTATTTGGAGTCGAGCGTCGTCGAGATGTGAGTCGGAGCAGCATCGGGGTCGGTCGGGTGAATGTGGACTGTCTTTGTTTCGCCAGCCGGCTGAAAAGCTGATTCTGAGGCGGGCTTCTTGGCTCGCAGCAATTCACTCGGATCGGCAGTCTTTTGGTACTCTTTCAGCTCGACTACTGCCATCTGAGCGTCAGCGATCTTTGAGCCTTTCTGAAAGCATTCTTCTGCTTTCTTTCGGCTGCCAGTAAAAGTGATCACACCTTTGGGGCCAGGCATCTTCAGTTTGAGATACACGTAGCATGGTCGAGCCATGAAGCGTGCGTAAGCTAGCCTACCCAAAATGGCATGATAGGCACTCTGGAAGTCCACAACTTCGAATGTCAACCTTACCTTGCGGTAATTCTTTGAATCACCGAAAACTACATCAAGAGCAATCTGGCCGAGCGACTCGGCTTTCTTCCCAGGAATGACTCCATGGAAGCTCATGTTGCTGGTACTAAGTCTGGACATCGGAATGCCCATCCCTTTCAAAGTCTCAGAGTACAGTATGTTCAGGCCACTGCCGCCGTCCATCAATACTTTGGTCAGTCGAGTGCCTTCGACAACTGGGTCGACCACCAAAGCTTGCCTCCCAGGGGTGGCAATGTGCGTCGGGTGATCCGACTGGTCGAATGTGATGGCAGTCTGCGACCACTTCAGGTAATTGGGTGTTGCCGGGGCAACCATGTTCACCTCACGGTTGATGACTTTCAGTCGACTCTTGCTCTCAACATCAGCAAAAATCATCAGGGTGGAATTGATCTGGGGGTATCCATCGTCACTGTCTTCTTTGTCTTCAATCCTGTCTGGCTCTTTTTCCTTATCTTTGGGCTGCTTGCCCTGGAACTGCTGGATCAGGAGCCGGCACTGTCGAGTGGTATACTTTGGGTAAATAAAATTACCCTCTTCGTCTTTCTTGGTGTGGATGTGACACGGTAAGTCCAAAACATCATTTCCGTCTTGATCTTTGACCTTCTTGGGCTTCCAGGTGCCCTTGGGTTTCCCTTTGAAGTTTCCCTAGGCAACGGCCAGGGCCTCCCCGGGAGCAGCTGGCTCGGCCTTCCGCTTCTGTTTCCGAGTGGAGTTTCCTCCAGTTTCTTGGGCGACTGCTTTGAGCTTGCCACTTCGGAGTCGGTCTTCGTCTTCACCATTAGCGTACTTGGTAGCGATCTCCATCATCCGATTCAGAGACATCTCTCCAGTTCGACCGAACTTCAGATTCAACTCTCTGTATTTAACGCCCTCTTTGAAAGCGCAAACTGCTTGATGGTCTGGCACGTTCTCAACTGTGTGGTGCAGCGTGATCCACCTCTAGATGTAATCCCTCAGTGTTTCATTCGGCTTCTGCACGCAAGACCGTAACTCTGTGAGGCCTGCAGGTCGTTTGCATGTTCCTTCAAAGGTCGTGACAAACACTCGGGAGAGGTCCTCCCAGGTGTAAATGCTGCTAGGTGCCAACTGATTCAACCACGCTCTGGCTAAGCCCTCCAACATAAGAGGCAAATGCTTCATGGCCACTTCATCATTGCCACCGCCAATCTGTACAGCCACTCGGTAATCTTCGAGCCAAGTGTCAGGCTTGGACTCGCCGGTGAACTTGCTGACTCCAGTTGCCAGCCTGAAATTGGGAGGAATTACTGCGGCCCTGATGGCTCGACTGAAGCACTCTGGCCCTGAAACACGTACTCTGCTGCTGATGGCAGGCGCATCTCTGTTGTGGCCCTCTCGATGAGCTCTGTTCCTGTCGACCAAACCTTGAACGAGGATAGACCTCGCATCAAAGCTTGGGTCTCTGGGGTCGACTGGAATCCTCTGCCCAACACTGTGAGGGCGTCTGTCATCTTGCCGTTGAGGCGCATATGACCCGCTCCTCGGGGGAGGGGTTGGCACTCGACGTCGATCATCTCGACCGAATCGATGATCATACTGCTCATTCCTCCTGTACTGATCATGCCGGTCATCACGTCCCTCACGCCTCGGGGGCGATCTCGGGCTGTGGGCCGACTGGACTGTGTCTGCTGCAACGGATCGACTGTGGATCCTATCCCGCGACTGAGAAACGGCGGAATTCTGGTTTCCTGCCGCCCGGAGCAATGCTCTGATCTGCAACAAGCCCCTGCCTGCCTCTGACTGGGATGGCTGAATTGATTCTGCTATACGGGCTGCAGTGGCCAAATTCTGAACCGGGGTTCGATATACCTGAGGCAGTGAGAAGAGCCGGCGCCGACTGGACTTGGGAGCTAGCGGACGTCGACTGGACTCGGGAGCCCGCTGACGCGCTTGCTCGTCGAGTATTCGCTGGAGATTCTCCAGTCGAGTGCGCTCGGCCAGGTTAGCAAGGCGCACGTCCTCCAAGGCCCGGGCCTCGGGGGTTTCTCCGACAATAGGAGTGTGGAGTGCGTCCATGTTCCGGCGGCGAAGCTCCTCTCGCTGTAACGACGTGAGAGGTTCGGGCAGATACTCATCGTGGGGACGCGACGGGTCGCCTCCGCCCGTAGCTCCGTCAGCGCGAGGGAAACCGGGGGGACTGTGTGCTCCATCGACCGCCAGAACCTCAGCCGCTGGGTCGCTGCTGTCGCACTCGGATGCGGTCCCCACGGAGCCAGTCGACAGGTCGAACAGGCCATAGAGGGACTCGACGGGCTCGATTGCCGCAACTTGTGGGGCTGCCGACTGGCGGGCCACGGCGTGCCTCACCCACCGCTGAAGTCTCGACCGACCGGAGCGCTTGCGCTGGTGGGAGACAGGGCGGGGAGACGACGCAGGGGTCGACCGATACTGGGTCGACGGCTGCCGCAGGAGGACGCCACGAATGCATGCGCGTAAGTGCGTCGCGCCGCGGACGGGGAGCGCGTCGATGTCGAGTGGTGCCTCTTGAAGCCAGGAGGAGTCATCGGCGATGAAGGTGAGCGCGCCGAGACGGATCTCGCGGCCCTCCACCAAAACTCCGCAAGAAAACATGATCAAAGGGATCGGAAAAGATCGCAACTTCTCCAACTAAGTGCTAAGATTCCTGCCCCAGGGTGGGCGCCAACTGTCGTGGTTCTAACTCTGACAGTGATGTAGGGGGGTGAGTATGGAGAGGCTAGATCCTAGCTATTGGGAAGTTGTTACACGCGGGGTTTACGAGTTTAGGCCCTTCTCGGAGGAAGTAATATCCCTACGTCTCGGAGCCCGGAGGCGGTCGACTGGATTATGCGTGTATGGATTACAGGGGTGCGAACCCTTCATACTGAGGAGGGGGGTGGCTTATATAGAGTTCGCCGGCCCCCTCTTGCCCTCAGTAATGCAGGGTTTAAGGTACATTTATGATTGGGCGTTACTGGTAACGCCTCTAATAAAGTGCTATAATGACCATGAAGACTACTTAACAGCTGACCGTTTGCCTACGGAGTGACGGTAGGTCTCCTGGCAGTCGAGTGATTAGCTTCATGGTCGAGTGGTAGCTTCTTGGTCGAGTGTCTTGAACCTGTCGAGTGGGATACCTTCACGTCGATTGATAGGTGATTTCTTCTGGGGATGTCCTTGGGTAGGGCTCTTTGGACGGGTCCGTGCCCCTATCCTAGGTACATAGCTTCATCACTCGCACCACCGGTAGGTTGTGATGATGGGGTTCTACAGTACGTAGACCTATGGTAGGCTACACAGCGTAGCCTGTGTTCGCATTAAATGCATGGTTAGGGGCGTGGCCTCCCAGCCGCAGTGGAAACTTCCTGCGTGTGTGACATATATGTTGGGTGGTTAGTGCTCGGGGCTCCCACATGTGATGTCACTGATGATGTTTTACTAGATCCGGCCTGGATTGAAATGAAGATTTACCGGGAGGTAATTCTTCATAAAGATATGCATGTCATCACGTGTCCGACTTCTTATGGATGTTGTAGTGCAATCCTGGTAAACACCTTTATGTGGTTTTATCTCGTCTTTGCGTAGCCTAAAGCCATTCACAACTTTCTTTGCCTTAACGTGGCTTTTTTGGGTTGGCCCATCCGTCGGTTGGCACGAGTACCCATTTTTTTATTATGCCGACAAGTACCGTCGTTGTCTGACAACACATGTGAAGACGCCACGGTCAGATTTGTTAGTGTGGTAGTTGATGTGTTTGGACCTCAGTACTTGATAGAATCAACTATCATAGATACCGAAAAGCTCTTGGCAATGTCTGAAGCAAGAGGGTGGTCAGATTTGCTCGGATCTCTTGATTGCATGCACCGAAGATGGAAGAACTATCCAAAAATTGTACAAGGACAATATCAAGCCCATGATAAGAAGGCCACCATCATTCTTGAAGTAGTTGCATCACAAGACCTCTGAATTTGACAAGCTTTCTTTGGCATGCCCGGGTCTCATAATAACATCAATGTGCTACAACAATCTTCATTGTTTGTTAGGTTGATTGAAGGACAAAATCTCCTTGCAAATATACTATCAATGGGCATACGTACAACATAGGCTACTATCTGGTTGACGGTATCTATCCTCCATGGGCTACATTCGTCAAGGCCATCTCTGAGCCAGTTGCTCGGAAAAGGGCTCACTTTTTCCAAGACAAGAAGGAGTTAGAAAGGATGTGCAAAGGGTATTTGTAGTGCTCCAAGTCTGTTTTGCAGTTGTTCATAGACCTACTAAACAATGAGATCCGAACACCTTGTGGGAGGTGATGACATATTGTGTGATCATGTAGAATGAGAGTGAAGATGCTGCTGAAGGTCTGGAATATGAGGATAAGAGTGATCCTATCCAACTTCCACATTAAAATCTCACCATGTTTGATGAGTTTGTCAAATGTATCAACAAATTTAGCATCGAGCAACTCATGAACATCTCATAGAAGATTCGATTGAGCATCTGCAAGCGATTAAAGGGGACAACTATAACATATGTGCAAGTTGAATTCAAATTTAACTATATTGAAATATTTAGATTAGAACTACCGTCACATTTGAATATTTCAATCATCAAAGATTTGACATGGATAGAAAAAAATAAAGACAGACGCTTAGAGGATATGGTTTGATGTGTCATTGTCCGCAGACCAGTCTGAACAAGTCTGTGAACAATACAATGTTGGTTTTGGACTCCGGCGTTTGAAGATGCCCTAATATCCCGGTTTCATATAAAAAAATTCCCGAGAGAGGACCCCATTGATATGTGGCAATCTGTATTGCCACTGCAGTGCCGTCAAGCTAGAGTGCAGTGGATACCGCCTGGATGGTAGTTCAACCGCAATGGACTCTGTGTGCATGGAAGTAATCGACCTACTACTCTTAGACATGTACGTGTATCTTTTATTTTACAAAGTATACATCTTGACGTAAACTTATTGCTTTATCGTAGAAGAAAAATGTTTCCATCTTGCTAAACACTATGATTCTACCGACGGATCACACGCAATGCGTCCGCCACCTTCTACATCCAACATCTGTCCTTATGTACTCTCCGTCTCACACTTGCGACCGTGGTTGATGCTCGCCCGAGCTCCGCTCCGGCCATCATCAGCCTAGTTGCGCCGTTTCAGACTCCCCTCTCGCCATCCGTCATTGCTCCGACCGATGATGCTATCTTAAACTTTTCACAACAAAGACTTTGTTGCAAAAATTGGCCTGTAAAATTATTTTTGTTGCATAAATTTCTTGATTCGCGCCGCAAACGACATCATATTTTCAGTGATTTTTTTCTGCAACATTATTCATGTTGCGGAAGTCCTCCCACAATATCATGTATGTTGCAAAAAAGGTGAAGATGATAATAATAATTCTACAACAACGCCACTATTTTAAAAGTCCTCCCGCAACATTGTCTATGTGGCAAAAAAAGTTGAAGAAAAAATAAAATAAAAAATAGGGCAAAAGTTGGTGCTTTTGCAACAAAGTAATTGTTGGAGAGCGAATTGTGCAACATCTACTTTGTTGTAACTTCAGACGCGCCTCATTTAAGAGATTAGACGGCTATTTGTGCTTTAATCCAACGACGAAGGAGGAGGCGGATCTTTTAAATAGATCCGTCGGTCAAGGCAAAATTTCGTGTTTTGACCTTTTTTAAAAGTTAATTGAGATCTGACCTCAGTTTGTAAATTTTCAGGATCTGACCCTTTTGCTACCGGCAGTCCATGGGCGGGAGGATGTAACAGCTTACCGCGAGAGATCTTGGCGGTAGGAAACATCCGTACCGTCAAACAGGCTGGCGGTAGCCTGTACAACTCTACCGTCAAGGTGCCCGGCGATAGGGACGAACACGCACTATGTTTCATACTTAGGAAAAATTTGCGGTAGGGCATGCCACCCTACCGTCCGGGACCTTGACAGTAGGCTGTTATAACCTATCGTCATGGATCCTGACGGTAAAAAGAATGATCAGATTCCGAAATTTTTGCAAGGCAAGCTCAAATCTCGATTAAGTTTCACAAAAGGGTCAAAACACCAAATTTAGCCGCCGGTAAACGCATGGCACAACTATATTTATTGCCAAAACATGAGCAGCTGTTGGTGGCCCCGGTACTTGCCTTGCTTCTTGTGTGGCCTTATCTGTGGGCAAGTGAGGCAGCCGGAAGCAAATCATGGTTTTAAAAAAAATGCGGGATGGAAGAAAATCATGGTTGCTTTGCTGTTGTTTATAATAGGTTGGCCTCGGCGAGACTTCAGATACTACAAGTTCAGAAGAAAGTTCTGGTAGAGAATTTGTTCCATGTGAAATCAAATCACCCTTGTGGATTCCAACCAACATCAACACAAGGACAATCTGCAAATGAGGAATTGTGCAAAGCTTTGGATGGTGTCTCAAATTCCAAGATCCAAATACGAGGTCTCAAATTGATTCATCGTCCAAAGATTTACAATTGATACAAACTGTATTTTCTAAGAAATTGTGCAAAGCTTTGGATAGTGTCAACGAAAGAGTATGCTTCATTGGTGTGAATATAAAAAGATGCCATGTTACCGACGAACCGCTACAAGTTACACGTCACATAATTATTGTTAGAATCCTTGCAAAAGATTAACTTGAAACATTTTGGATAATTAGGCATATATCTAATATATCAAATTGGGCGGATTCTCACTCATAGTAAATTTGTAATGCTCAACGTGTCTCCGATAAATCGTGTGTGCACATGCAGCCACGCGAGGTCGTTATCAACACCGGTCATTTCCTCGTGATTGGTGCAACTTAAATACATCGAGTGCGTATAACCTTATCCAGGCACCGTAGACAAGCTAGTATAGCTCCCGTATTAGCTCTGTCCATGTCCAGCAGATGACCCACAACGCAGGCTCGTGCATTTAAACGAGACCTCTTTAATTTGTGCATCTAACGGATCGCTGCACCAGGCGGAAACCAGCGAGGGAATAGGTCACGCCGCTCTCCTCGCTCCTCTCTCTCTCCTGCGACATCGGATCTCGCAGCCCCGTCGCCACTGTCTACATCGCCGGCGGGCATCCTTGCTGTTGTGAAGGTAGAACTCTCCTCCCCCTCTTTCATCTGTGGCAAATTTGACAATTTTGACCTGTGGACGAAATCAAATCATAGAATGAACTGCCCGTAAAACTATTTCACGGGGCTGACCTTTTCGTGTGGCGCCCGACACACAGGCGCCACACCCTACGGTGCAACGCCTAGCTCTGGGGCGTTGCACCTCTATCCACCGTGGCAGCTCCTGGGCCCGCACCCAGCAGGGCGGCCCCCCCCACCCCCGGCGGCGGCGCGCCACAAGCCCACACACCCCAACCCCCATAGCATCCGACCCGAGATTTGCCCCCTCTCCCCCTTTCTCCCCCTCTCAAATACTTTTCCAAATCTTCCAAATTTGAAGATTTTGTCTGTGGATTTCGAAGTCAAACTCTCCCTTAAGGTAATCTTCTCCAATCCCCTACGTGCTAGGCGTTGCACTATACAGTATGGCGCCTCCCTGCTAGGCGCCACACCAACACTTAGTTTTTTTGACCCTCATACAGGCTCATTTCTGGCACATTTTTAGGCACATATACTTGCATCACAGAATAAACGGTAATGATCTTCATTATGACATTTTCAACACCTCTTCAACTTCAACAAAGACAACATTTCTTAGGGTGACCATCACTTCAAGTTCAACATTACTAAGACATACAATCACTTCAAGTTAAACATTACTAAGAGCTACCACCACTTCAAGTTCAACGACATAACAAGTTTGACATAAGCAAAACGCCCACTAGGCGAGTTACATAACAGATAGAGGACGACGACTAGTTCCTTGTGCGCCTTTTGGCTCCTCCCCCCTCCTGATGGATTTCTTCTTCGCCTTCCTAGGAAGAGCAACATGCTCCGGCTCCGGCTCCGGCTCCGGTTCCTCCACGTCATCCACATAGTCATCCAAAGCCGCCATCCGTGAGGTGCCGACCGTCCTTTTGCCTCTTTGGGTGAAGTCTTCAGGTGTGTATTTATTGATTCCCTTCCTAGGCTTTAACTCGTATGCTGACCAAACTTGATAGGTTCCCAAGGTCATATCATCAGCAACCTATTACAAAAACAAAAGATATGGAAAAGGCCGTTTGTGAGGATAAAGTTAGCAATGCATCAACAATTGAATATATGCTCATGCCATACCTCTTGGGTGACCACACCCACATCCTCATCCTCTAAAGGATCAGCATGGCCAGAAGTGGGATCTGATGGTGTCACCGACCTAGACCGTTCTGGTGATACATACTCAGGGTCACGACAATCGACAAGGTTTGATAGCCGCCTTAACCTTTGGCACTGGTGCTGCAACATGTACAAGTGAATGAGATATCAAACGTAGCAACACATGTTAAGTGGTAGTTTGAAGGAGATGTGAACCTTAATGAATGCTCGAAGTTCACCTTCCCCATCGCTTTTCCCAACCAGGGTTGTCTCCGGAATAGTCTCGGCCTCATCAGCTGCTTTCTTGATCTGGGCACGCTATGAACAGAAACGACATTAACGTGTTAGGCAAGCGAAGATGTGAATAGTGTGAATGGAAAAGCAAAAAGGGGAAATACCACAAAGTTCATCATTGGAGCTGAAGGGACTGAGGTGCCTTTCCTGACTAATTTGTTGTACTCGTGCTGGGTTAGCTCATCGAAAACGGCGGGATCTTCCAAAATCTCCTCAGTATACGCCGGCTTGCATACCTCCACATGGGTACTTGCAAGAAACCATGTGGGATAGTTGTTGAACGCGATCAGGCAGTGCTCACGAAGTTGGGCTCATTTTCCAGCCTTAGCTTGCTCCACACTAAGCGTGAACTGTACGACATACTTCCTGTGATCCTTAGCCCAATCCTTGACCTTCCGTTGCCTTCTCCTATCCAACCTACAAGTTAGAAACAGAATATTAGCACCATCGAAATCGCTGAGAAGCTGCTAAGTGCTCAAGGTTAATTATATCTTACGCGTGTAGCAACTTGTTCGTGTCCTCCCACTCCGACGGGTGTGGATGGAACAAACAAACTGGCGGTACACCCGATGTGGCAGGTGAAGCTCAACCGCCCAGTTGCATATGAGTGGGCACCGCATATGCCAAATATCCCTATCCCTAGTGCACATCGGATTTAGCCTGAACTCTATAGGGTTACCAAAACTATCCCCTCTTCCATACGGCTCCCATTCCACCTACAAAATAGCATAGAATGCAAAATTGATTTCGAGTTACGATAGAACCATGAGAATCACTTATGCAATGTTGAGTCACCTGCTCAGCCGTGATCGTGTCCAGCTCACTCTTGTACAACTTGTACATGAACGAGGGATCATCCATTGTCTCATTTAACACATCCCACTTGTAAGCCCAAGTGGGGAGCCGTAGTGGGTCGTCTTTGTCGTCCTAATCCTCGTACTTCACGGTCTTCAGTCGTCCAACCGACAAACGCTCCCAGCTCCATATGGAAAGTGCGAGCATACAACCACCAATACCTCTAGATGGCCTACAATAGGCGTCGTCCAACTGCACATAAAAGAGAACATGGTTGAATTAACAGGAAGATCACATTGATAATGTAGTAATGAAGTGAAAAAGAAACAACTTTATACCTGTCTATACAAGTAAGCCAGTGTCGCCGAACCCCAAATCCATTTGCTATCAAAGACGGTCAACGCCTTCAGCCACATTCATGGAGCATTCTTTCCTGTGCCATCAGCAAACATTGTCCTCGATATAACGTACCACATGTAGACACGAGCATATGTCTTGACCTCATCCTCATTAGCTTCCTCAGGGCAAGTGTTGGGGAACGCAGTAATTTCAAAAAATTCCTACGCACACGCAAGATCATGGTGATGCATAGCAATGAGAGGGGAGAGTGTTGTCTACGTACCCTCGTAGACCATAAGAGGAAGCATTATGACAACGCGGTTGATGTAGTCATACGTCTTCACGATCTACCGATCCTAGTACCGAAAGTACGACACCTCCATGATCTACACACGTACGACTTGGTGACATCCCACGAACTCACGATCCAGCAGAGTGTCGAGGGAGAGCTTCGTCTGCACGAAGGCGTGATGACGGTGATGATGATGCTACCGGAATAGGGCTTCGCCTAAGCACCGCTACAATATTACTGAGGTGGATTATGGTGGAGGGGGGCATCGCACACGGCTAAGAGATCAATGATCAACTTGTGTGTCTTATGGGGTGCCCCCCTCCCCGTATATAAAGGAGTGGAGGAGGGGGAGGGCCGACCCTCTATGGCCGACCCTCCGGGAGTAGGATTCCCCCCTCCCCTTCCCTAGTTGGACTAGGAGAGAAGGAAGGGGAGAGAGGGAGGAAGGAAAGGGGGTGTCGCCCCCCTCCTAGTACAATTCGGACCAGAGGGGGAGGGGGCGCGCGGCCTGCCCTGGCTGCCTCTCTCTCTCTCTTCACTAAAGTCCATTAGGGCCCATATACTCCCCGGGGGGTTCCGGTAACCCCCCGGTACTCTGGTATATGCCCGGAATCACTCGGAACCTTTCCGATGTCCAAACATAGGCTTCCAATATATCAATCTTTATGTCTCTACCATTTCGAGACTCCTCGTCATGCCCGTGATCACATCTGGGACTCCGAACAACCTTCGGTTCATCAAAACACATAAACTCATAATACCGATTGTCACCGAACGTTAAGCGTGCGGACCCTACGGGTTCAAGAACTATGTAGACATGACCGAGACACGTCTCCGGTCAATAACCAATAGCGGAACCTGGATGTTCATATTGGCTCCCACATATTCTATGAAGATCTTTATTGGTCAAACCGCATAACGATATAGGTTGTTCCCTTTGTCATCGGTATGTTACTTGCCCGAGATTCGATCGTCGGTATCTCAATACCTAGTTCAATATCATTACCGGCAAGTCTCTTTACTTGTTCTGTAATGCATTATCCCGCAACTAAATCATTACTCACATTGCTTGCAAGGCTTATATTGATGTGCATTACCGAGGGGGCCCAGAGATACCTCTCCGACAATCGGAGTGACAAATCCTAATCTTGAACTATGCCAACTCAACAAACACCATCAGAGACACCTGTAGAACACCTTTATAATCACCCAGTTACGTTGTGACGTTTGGTAGCACACAAAGTGTTCCTCCGGTATTCGGGAGTTGCATGATCTCATAGTCATAGGAACATGTATAAGTTATGGAGAAAGCAATAGCAACAAACTAAACGATCATCGTGCTAAGCTAACGGAATGGGTCAAGTCAATCACATCATTCTCTAATGATGTGATCCCGTTAATCAAATGACAACTCATGTTTATGGCTAGGAAACTTAACCATCTTTGATTTAATGAGCTAGTCAAATAGAGGCATACTAGTGACACTTGTTTGTCTATGTATTCACACATGTACTAAGTTTCCGGTTAATACAATTCTAGCATGAATAATAAACACTTATCATGATATAAGGAAATATAAATAACAACTTTATTATTGCCTCTAGGGCATATTTCCTTCAGTCTCCCACTTGCACTAGAGTCAATAATCTAGATTACACAGTAATGATTCTAACACCCGTGGAGTCTTGGTGTTGATCATGTTTTGCTCATGAGAGAGGCTTAGTCAACGGGTCTGCAACATTTAGATCCGTATGTATCTTGCAAATCTCTATGTCTCCCTCCTTGACTTGATCGCGGATGGAATTGAAGCGTCTCTTGATGTGCTTAGTTCTCTTGTGAAATCTGGATTCCTTTGCCAAGGCAATTGCACCAGTATTGTCATAAAAGATTTTCATTGGACCCGATGCACTAGGTATGACACCTAGATCGGATATGAACTCCTTCATCTAGACTCCTTCATTTGCTGCTTCCGAAGCGGCTATGTATTCCACTTCACACGTAGATCCCGCCATGACGCTCTGCTTGGAACTGCACCAACTGACAGCTCCACCATTTAATAAAAACACATATCCGGTTTGTGACTTAGAGTAATCCGGATCAGTGTCAAAGCTTGCATCGACGTAACCGTTTACGACGAGCTCTTTGTCACCTCCATATATGAGAAACATGTCCTTAGTCCTTCTTAGGTATTTTAGGATGTTCTTGACCGCTGTCCAGTGATCCACTCCTAGATTACTTTGGTACCTCCCTACTAGACTGATAGCAAGACACACATCAGGTCTGGTACACAACATTGCATACATGATAGAGCTTATGGCTGAAGCATAGGGAACACCTTTCATTTTCTCTCTATCTTCTGCAGTGGTCGGGCATTGAGTCTGACTCAACTTCACACCTTGTAACACAGGCAAGAACCCTTTCTTTGCTTGATCCATTTTGAACTTCTTCAAAACTTTATCAAGGTATGTGCTTTGTGAAAGTCCAATTCGGTGTCTTGATCTATCTTCATAGATCTTCATGCCTAATATATAAGCAGCTTCACCGAGGTCTTTCATTGAAAAATTCTTATTCAAGTATCCTTTTATGCTATTCAGAAATTCAGTATCATTTCCGATCAACAATATGTCATCTACATATAATATCAGAAATGCTACAGAGCTCCCAGTCACTTTCTTGTAAATAGAGGCTTCTCCAAAAGTCTATATAAAACCATATGCTTTGATCACACTATCAAAGCGTATATTCCAACTCCGAGAGGCTTGCACCAGTCCATAAATGGATCGCTGGAGCTTGCACACTTTGTTAGCACCTTTTGGATCGACAAAACCTTCTAGTTGCATCATATATAACTCTTCTTTAAGATATCCATTAAGGAATGCAGTTTTAACATCCATTTGCCAAATTTCATAATCATAAAATGAGGCAATTGCTAACATGATTCGGACGGACATAAGCATCACTACGGGTGAGAAGGTCTCATTGTATTCAACTCCTTGAACTTGTCAAAAACCTTTTGCAACAAGTCGAGCTTTGTAGACAGTAATTACCGTCAGCGTCAGTCTTCTTCTTAAAGATCCATTTATTCTCTATGGCATGCCGATCATCAGGCAAGTCAACCAAAGTCCGTATTTTGTTCTCATACATGGATCCCATCTCAGATTTGATGGCCTCCCATCTCAGATTTGATGGCCTCAAGCCATTTTGTGGAATCTGGGCTCATCATCGCTTCCTCATAGTTCGTAGGTTCGTCATGGTCAAGTAACATGACTTCCAGAACAGGATTAACGTACCACTCTGGTGCGGATCTTACTCTGGTTGACCTACAAGGTTCGGTAGTAACTTGATCAGAAGTTTCATGATCATCATCATTAGCTTCCTCACTTACTGGTGTAGGAATCACTAGAACTGATTTCAGTGATGAACTACTTTCCAATAAGGGAGAAGGTACAATTACCTCGTCAAGTTCTACTTTCCTCCCACTCACTTCTTTCGAGAGAAACTCCTTCTCTAGAAAGGATCCATTCTTAGCAACGAATATCTTGCCTTCGGATCTGTGATAGAAGGTGTACCCAACAGTCTCCTTTGGGTATCCTATGAAGACACATTTCTCCGATTTGGGTTTGAGCTTACCAGGTTGAAGTTTCTTCACATAAGCATCGCAGCCCCAAACTTTAAGAAACGACAACTTGGGTTTCTTGCCAAACCACAGTTCATAAGGTGTCGTCTCAACGGATTTAGATGGTGCCCTATTTAACGTGAATGCAGCCGTCTCTAATGCATAACCCCAAAATGATAGCGGTAAATCAGTAAGAGACATCATAGATCGCACCATATCTAGTAAAGTACTATTACGACATTCGGACACACCATTACATTGTGGTGTTCCGGGTGGCGTGAGTAACGAAACTATTCGGCATTGTTTCAAATGAAGACCAAACTCGTAACTAAAATATTCTCCTCCACGATCAGATCGTAGAAACTTTATTTTCTTGTTACGATGATTTTCCACTTCACTCTAAAATTCTTTGAACTTTTCAAATGTTTCAGACTTATGTTTCATTAAGTAGATATACCCATATCTGCTCAAATCATATATGAAGGTGAGAAAATAACGATATCCTCCGCGAGCCTCAATCTATGTTCATTGGACCACATACATCAGTATGTATGATTTCCAATAACTATGTTGCTCGCTACATTGTTCCGGAGAACGGAGTTTTAGTCATCTTGCCCATGAGGCATGGTTCGCAAGTACCAAGTGATTCCAGAAGTCTATCAGAATGGAGTTTCTTCATGCGCTTTACACCAATATGTCCTAAACGGCAGTGCCACAAATAAATTGCACTATAATTATCAACTCTGCATCTTTTGGCTTCAATACAATGAACATGTGTATCACTACTATCAAGATTTAGTAAAAATAGACCACTCATCAAGGGTGCATGACCATAAAAGATATTACTCATATAAATAGAACAACCATTATTCTCTGATTTAAATGAATAACCGTCTCGCATCAAATAAGATCTAGATATAATGTTCATGCTCAACGCTGGCACCAAATAACAATTATTTAGGTCTAAAGCTAATCCCGAAGGTAGATGTAGAGGTAGTGTGCCGACGGCGATCACGTCGACTTTGGAACCATTCCCACGCGCATCGTCACCTCGTCCTTAGCTAATCTTCGCTTAATCCGTAGCCCCTATTTCGAGTTGCAAATGTTAGCAACTGAACCAGTATCAAATACCCAGGCACTACTGTGAGCATTAGTAAGGTACACATCAATAACATGTATATCAAATATATCTTTCACTTTTCCATCCTTCTTATCCGCAAAATACTTGGGGCAGTTCCACTTCGAGTGACCAGTCCCTTTGCAGTAGAAACACTCAGTCTCAGGTTTAGGTCCAGACTTGGGTTTCTTCACTTGAGCAGCAACTGGCTTGATGTTCTTCTTGAAGTTCCCTTTCTTCCCTTTACCCTTTTTCTTGAAACTGGTGGTCTTGTTGACCATCAGCACTTGATGCTCCTTCTTGATTTCTACCTCCGCAGCCTTTAGCATTGCGAAGAGCTCAGGAATCATCTTATCCATACCTTGAATATTATAGTTCATCACGAAGCTCTTGTAGCTTGGTGGCAGTGATTGAAGAACTCTGTCAATGACACTATCATCAGGGAGATTAACTCCCAGCTGAGTCAAGTGGTTGTGGTACCCAGACATTCTGAGTATATGTTCACTGACAGAACTATTCTCCTCCATTTTGCAGCTGTAGAAATTATTGGATACTTCATATCTCTCAATCCGGGCATTTGCTTGAAATATTAACTTCAACTCCTGGAACATCTCATATGCTCCATGACGTTCAAAACATCGTTGAAGTCCTGGTTCTAAGCTGCAAAGCATGGCACACCGAACTATTGAGTAGTCACCAGCTTTGCTCTGCCAGGTGTTCACAACATCTGACGTTGCTCCTGCAGCGGGTTTGTCACCTAGCGGTGCTTCCAGGACGTAATTCTTCTATGCAGCAATGAGGATAATCCTCAAGTTACGGACCCGGTCCGTGTAGTTGCTACCATCATCTTTCAACTTAGCTTTCTCTAGGAACGCATTAAAATTCAACAGAACAACAGCACGGGCCATCTATCTACAACAACATAGACATGCAAAATACTATCAGGTACTAACTTCATGATAAATAAAAGTTCATTTAATTAAATTACTTAAGAACTCCCACTTAGATAGACATCTCTCTAATCATGTAAGTGATCACGTGATCCATATCAACTAAACCATGTCCGATCATCACGTGAGATGGAGTAGTTTTCAATGGTGAATGATGACCCACAAGTATAGGGGATCGCAACAGTTTTCGAGGGTAGAGTATTCAACCCAAATTTATTGATTCGACACAAGGGCAGCCAAAGAATATTCTCAAGTATTAGCAGCTGAGTTGTCAATTCAACCACACCTGGAAACTTAATATCTGCAGCAAAGTATTTAGTAGCAAAGTAATATGATAGTAGTGGTAACGATAGCAAAAGGTAATGGTAGCAAAAGTAGTGTTTTTGGTATTTTGTAGTGATGATAGCAATAGCAACAGAAAAGTAAATAAGCGAAAAACAATATATGGAAAGCTCGTAGGCAATGGATCGGTGATACAGAATTATGCCGGATGCGGTTCATCATGTAACAGTCATAACCTAGGGTGACACCGAACTATCTCCAATTCATCAATGTAATGTAGGGATGTATTCCGAATATAGTCATACGTGCTTATGGAAAAGAACTTGCATGACATCTTTTGTCCTACCCTCCCGTGGCAACGGGGTCCTAATGGAAACTAAGGGATATTAAGGCCTCCTTTTAATAGAGTACCGGACCAAAGCATTAACACATAGTGAATACATGAACTCCTCAAACTACGGTCATCACCGGTAAGTATCCCGATTATTGTCACTTCGGGGTTAACGGATCATAACACATAGTAGGTGACTATAGACTTGCAAGATAGGATAAAGAACTCTCATATATTGATGAAAACATAATAGGTTCAGATCTGAAATCATGGCACTCGGGCCCTAGTGACAAGCATTAAGCATAGCAAAGTCATAGCAACATCAATCTCAGAACATAGTGGATGCTAGGGTTCAAACCCTAACAAAACTAACTCGATTACATGATAAATCTCATCCAACCCATCACCGTCCAGCAAGCCTACGATGGAATTACTCACACACGGCGGTGAGCATCATGAAATTGGTGATGGAGGAAGGTTGATGATGACGATGGCGACGGATTCCCCTCTCCGGAGCCCCGAACGGACTCCAGATCAGCCCTCCCGAGAGGTTTTAGGGCTTGGCGGCGGCTCCGTATCGTAAAACGTGATGAATCCTTCTCCCTGATTTTTTTTCTCCCCGAAAGCAAATATATAGAGTTGGAGGTGAGGTCGGAGGAGCTCCAAGGGGCCCATGAGGTAGGGGGGCGTGCCCCCCACCCTCGTGGCTAGGGTGTGGGGCCCCTGGTCTTCATCTTTTGCAAGGATTTTTTATTATTTCCAAATAGATGTTCCGTGAAGTTTCAGGTCATTCCGAGACCTTTTGTTTCTGCACATAAATAACACCATGGCAATTCTGCTGAAAACAGCATCAGTCCGGGTTAGTTCCATTCAAATCATGCAAATTAGAGTCCAAAACAAGGGCAAAAGTGTTTGGAAAAGTAGATACGACGGAGACGTACCAACTCCCCCAAGCTTAAACCTTTGCTTGTCCTCAAGCAATTCAGTTGATAAACTAAAAGTGATAAAGAAAAACTTTTACAAACTCTGTTTGCTCTTGTTGTTGTAAATATGTAAAGCTAGCATTCAAGTTTTCAACAAAGATTATGAACTAACCATACTCACAATAATGCATAGGTCTCATGTTTACTCATATCAATGGCATAATCAACTAGCGAGCAATAATAATAAATCTCGGATGACAACACTTTCTCAAAACAATCATGATATGATATAACAAGATGGTATCTCGCTAGCCCTTTCTGAGACCGCAAAACATAAATGCAGAGCACCTTTAAAGATCAAGGACTGACTAGACATTTTAATTCATGGTAAAAGAGATCCAGTCAAGTCATACTCAATGTAAACTAACAGTAATGAATGCAAATGACAGCGGTGCTCTCCAGCTGGTGCTTTTTAATAAGAAGATGATGACTCAACATGAAAGTAAATAGATAGGCCCTTCGCAGAGGGAAGCAGTGATTTGTAGAGGTGCCAGAGCTCGGTTTTGAAATAGAGATAAATAATATTTTGAGCGGTATACTTTCATTGTCAACATAACAACCAAGAGATGGCGATATCTTCCATGCTACACACATTATAGGCAGTTCCCAAACAGAATGGTAAAGTTTATACTCCCCCTCCACCAACAAGCATCAATCCATGGCTTGCTCGAAACAACGAGTGCCTCCAACTAACAAGAGTACTAGGGGGAGTTTTGTTTGCAATTATTTTGATTTAGTTTGCATAAAGCATGGGACTGGGCATCCCTGTGACCAGCCATTTTCTCGTGAGTGAGGAGCGGAGTCCACTCCTCTTGAGAATAACCCACCTAACATGGAAGATACGGACAGCCCTAGTTGATACATGAGCTATTCGAGCATACAAAATAGGATATTTATTTGAAGGTTTGGAGTTTGGCACATACAAATTTACATGGAGCGGCAGGTAGATACCGTATATAGGTAGGTATGGTGGACTCATATGGAACAACTTTGGGGTTTATGGGATTGGATGCACAAGCAGTATTCTCGCTTAGTACAGGTGAAGGCTAGAAAAAGACTGGGAAGCGACCAGCTAGAGAGCGTCAACAGTCCTGAACACGCATTAAAATTAATCAACACCGAATGCAAGCATGAGTAGGATATAATCCACCATGAACATAAATATCGTGAACGCTATGTTGATTTTGTTTCAACTACATGCGTGAATATGTGCCAAGTCAAGTCACTTAAATCATTCAGAGGAGGATACCACTCTATTATACCACATCACAACCATTTTAATAGCATGTTGGCACGCAAGGTAAACCATTATAAGCTCCTAGCTAATCAAGCATGGCACAAGAAACTATGATCTCTAGTTGTCATTGCAAACATGTTTATTCATAATAGGCTGAATGAGGAATGATGAACTAATTATATTTACAAAAACAAGAGAGGTCGAGTTCATACCAGCTTTTCTCATCTCAGTCAGTCCATCATATATCGTCATAATTGCCTTTCACTTGCACGACCGAACGATATGGATAATAATAATAATAATAATAATAATAATAATAATAATAATAATAGTGCACGTGCATGGGACTAAGCTGGAATCTACAAGCATTCAATAAACAGGAGAAGACAAGGCAATATGGGCTCTTTTGTCAGATCAACAATAATGCATATAAGAGCCATTTCAACAATTTAATCATGGTCTTCTCCTATCGACCCCCAAAGAAAAGAAATAAAACTATTTACACGGGAAAGCTCCCAGCAAGCAAAAAAGAAGAACAGGAAATCTTTTTGGGTTTTATTTTTAATTACTACTACAAGCATGGAAAGTAAACTAATTAAAAGCTACAACTAATTTTTTTGGTTTTTCTTAAGGTTTATTAAATACACAAGAAGAAAGCATAAAAAGGAAATAAACTAGCATGGATGATACAATGAAAAGGTATGAGCACCGACATCTAGCAATGAGTGTGTGAACATGAATGTAATGTCGGTGAGAAATTGTAACACCCGGATGTAACTTTCCCAATTTGTACTCCAACTCTTGCCGTTTCCGGCGTTAAGTTAATTTATTTCCTCGGGTTCGGGTTTTGTCTCCGTGTGTTGTTGTCATTGTCATGCATCTCATATCATGTCATCATGTGCATTGCATTTGCATACGTGTTCGTCTTGTGCATTCGAGCATTTTCCCCGTTGTCCGTTTTGCATTCCGGTGCTTCGTTCTCCTCCCGTGGTCATTTCTAGCTTTCTTTCGTGTGTGGGGATTAAACATTTTCGGATTGGACCGAGACTTGCCAAGCAGCCTTGGTTTACTACCGGTAGACCGCATGTCAAGTTTCGTACCATTTGGACTTCGTTTGATACTCCAACGGTTAACTGAGGGACCGAAAAGGCCTCGTGTGTGTTGCAGCCCAACACCCCTCCAATTTGGCCCAAAATCCACCAAACTCTGCTCCATGTCCTAGAGCGTTCGATCACGATCGCGTGGCCGAAAACCGCACCTCATTTGGACTCTCCTAACTCCACTTATGCCTATAAATAGACCCCCCATTTTTCGGATCTTCTCCTCCCACGAAACCCTAAAAATCCCCTCGCGCCGGCCGGACATTGTCCGACCCGGCCTGACGCGTCCGCCGCCTCCGCCGCCCACCCAGGACGCGCCACGTGGCGCCCGGCACCAGCCGCCGCC